>NC_142477.1:54232299-54383814 GCF_049115385.1 Moschus berezovskii | reverse complement strand
TCCCTCAGGGTTGTTCCAGTGCACCTGCTTTGAGTGCCCTGTTTCATGCATTGAACTTGGACTGGTGTAGATTACTAATCTTGTTGTTCAGTCACTCAGTCCTGTCCGACGCTTTGAGACCCACATGGACTGTGGCAAGCCAGGCTTCCCTATCCTTCACCATCTCCTGGAGCTTGCTCAAACTCACATCTATTGAGTCGACTGAGCAACTGAATTGAACTGAACTGAACTGAATAAGCAATACGGCTGATTATGTTTTCATATACTTACTTGCCATTTATATTTTCTTTGGTGACATCTTTGTTCAAATCTTTGTGTTTTTTTAAATTATGGTTTTTTATTACTAAGTTTTGAGAATTCTTTGTGTATTCTGGATGAAGTGAAGTGAAGTGTTAGTCGTTCAATCTTGTCTGACTCTTTGCAACCGCATGGAGTGTAGCCCGCCAGGCTCCTCTGTCCATGGGATTCTCCAGGCAAGAATACTAGAGTGGGTTGCCATTCCATTCTCCAAGGAATCTTCCTGACCCAGGGATTGAACCCAAGTCTCCTGCATGCAGGCGGATTCTTTACTCACTGAGGCACTGCTGCTGCTGCTGCGTCACTTCAGTCGTGTCCGACTCTGTGTGACCCCATAGACGGAAGCCCACCAGGCTCCCCCGTCCCTGGGATTCTCCAGGCAAGAACACTGGAGTGGGTTGCCATTTCCTTCTCCAATGTGTGAAAGTGAAAAGTGAAAGTGAAGTCGCTCAGTCGTGTCCGACCCTTAGCGACCCCACGGACTGCATCCCACCAGGCTCCTCCATCCATGGGATTTTCTAGGCAATAGTACTGGAGTGGCTAAGCCCATATTCTGGACACAAATCCTTTATTAGATATGTTTTATAAATATTTTCTTACTGTCTTTTTTTTGTCTTTTCATTTTCTCACCTACGTCTCTTAAAGAACAAACATTTTTAATTATGACAAAATTTAATCACAGTGGCTGCTGTGATTGAGGAAATGATTTTTTTTAATTTCATTTAATTTTTATTAAACTTAAAATGTCATATGCAGTTAGTGACTACCATATTGGATGGCACAGCATATTAATGACTAAATGTACTTTCAGTGAACAATGTGACCATTTAAAAAATTCTTTTATTATTCCTTGTTTGGATTACATTTATTGATATAACTTTATGCCTGTTGAATCTAATAATAAAGATTGGGGCTTGCCTTCTATAAATCATTTTTTCTTTTTAAATCATTTTTCAATCATATATTATTAATGCATCAGTTTCACCATGCTTTGAAAATTTAAAAACCTGGTTCTTTACCACACCCCTTCATAGGTCACAGCCTTATCAGGGTGAAGTGGCTTGAGTAACTCAGTGAAGCTATAAACCATGCTATGCAGGACCACCCAAGACTGACGGGTCATAGTGAAGAGTTCTAACCAAAAAAAGTCCATTGGACTGCAAGGAGATCAAACAGTCAATCCTAAAGTAAATTAACCCTGAATATTCATTGGAAGGACTGATGCTCAAGCTGAAGCTCCTTTGGCCACCTAATGCAAAGAGCCAACTCATTTGAAAAGACCCTGATGCTGGGAAAGATTGAAGGCAAAAGGAGAAGGGGGCAACAGAGGATAAGATGGTTAGATAGCATCTCTGACTCACTGGGCATGAGTTTGAGCAAACTCTGGAAGATAGTGAAGGGAGCCTGGCGTGCTGCTGTCCATGGGATAGCAAAGTTGGACATGACTTAGCTCCTGAACAACAGCAACCTTTACCATAGGTAGTCAGAGAAGTGCTGAACTAGAGAGATATTGTACATGGGCAAAGGCCTGTCTTCCTGGTGAGGGTATTCATCATTGTTAAGCTAAAGAAGGAAGTGACAAATGGGGTGAAGGAATGAAAGACTATTTTAGAAAAGGTGGTCAGAGAAAGCCTCGATGTAACAGTGACATTTGAACTGGGGAAAAAGCATTCCAAGTGAAGGGGAAAAATAGCAAAATTTTGGGAGTTTGGGAAAGGGCATGGCATGACCCAGGAACGGAAAGGAGGCCAGTGTGGCCGGATGTGAGAACAGAGGGAGGACAGTGAGGGATGATCTGGAGAGGGAGCACAAAGCCAGACTTTGCACAATCACACAGACCTCCTCTCTTCCCTCCTACGTTACAGATAAGGGTTAGTGAATCACAGGCACCCGACATCTGTGAAAAGTGTGTGACTATGTCTGAATAATGGCCTTATTCAAAACACACTTGAAAAAAAACAACCAAATGTTATCTTACACTTGGCTCTGGTTGTACAGAAAAAAAAAGTCATCTCTATGTTTGCAGCCTGAGAAGTGGACTAAGCAATAAGAACTCTCACAGGAAGCTGGGGGTGGGGTACCCACACCACAGATTAAGACAGGCTCAAAAAGTTACATAATTTGTACAAATCACACAGCTAACAAAAAACAAACTCGTGTCCTTTCTACTCTGACACTTTTCTTCCAAATGAGCCCCAAACAGCCCTTTTACAAACATGGAATTGTCTGTATTTTCATTTGGTTTTGGCAATGATATCAATGGGCACAGAAATATCCCATTATAGAGACTCGCACCCATTTTGGGAAGCCCTCTTCTGTGTTAGTTTCTTGAAGCTGCTGTAACAAACTGGCACAAACTTGGTGGCTGAGAATATAGAAATGTATTTTCTCACAGGTCTAGAGACCAGCAGTTCAAAATCAAGATGTCAACAGCACCATACTATCTCTGAAGTCTCTAGGGGGCAATCTATTCCTGCCTCTTTCAGCTTCTCGTGGCTTCAACTGTACCTTCTTGGCCTGTGGCTGCATCATTGCAATCGCTGGTCACATGACTTCATTATGTTTGTCTCTTCTAAGGACAACTGTCATTGAATTTAGGGCACACTCAGATAATCTAGGAGTTCCAGTAAAGAACCCACCTGCCAATGCAGGAGATGTAAGAGACAAGGGTTCAATCCCAGGGTCGGGAAGATTCTCTGGAGGAAGACTTGGCAACCCACTCCAGTATTCTTGCCTGAAGAATCTCGTGGACAGAGGAGCCTGGCAGGCTACAATCTATAGGGTCACAAAGAGTTGGACACAACTGAAGTGACTTAGCTCACACAAATGATCTAAGATGAGTTCACCTTGAGCTCCTTAGCTTGATTACATAGGCAAAGACTCCTTTTTCAAATAAGGTCACATTCACAGGTTATGAAAATTAGGAAGCAAATGCATTTTTGTGGTGGGGGTACCGTTGAACCCACCGCACCCTCCCTGTGCCTGAAAATTCTCCCCAAGCGGCCAGCGAGACTCATCAGACTCAGTTCACTTCTCTTCTCCCAGGGATCTCTCGTCTGCATTGCATGCTGTCTGAATAATATCATTTCAAATATTTTGCTTAGTTTTCTAATTCTTTGAACTGGAGAGTCCATCCAATCCCTATTCCTGCAATGCAGCCAGAAGCAGAAGCTAAACCCAAAGTGAAGTTCATCGAGCCTGGAGACCTTTCCTATCCTGCTTACAGCTGCATCATCAGTGCCTGTCAAAATAACTGGAGCGTAGTAATCTTTCCATAGCCGTTGATGAGTTCATGAACAAATGAATTAAAAGGAAGTTAATCTAAGTCCTTAATCTTGCTAGTGTTTGGGACCGAGTAGCCACAACTCCTTTTCCCTCAGTCAGCTGGGTGAGTTTAGGCCATCTCTCCTTAGCAGAATATCCACTAGCTTATGCCAAAATGTCTTCACCAATTCACTCTTCAGTCCCCAAAGTCCGACTTTCACATTTAATGCTAAAAAAAAAAAAAAAGACCCACAGCACTGGGAAATTTAAGAAATGCGTCTATGGAGCACATTTTGGGTAATGGTTTATAAGAAGTAGGTTTTGCCTGCATTTTAAGTAAAATGAACACAGGGCATTTGTGGGGGGCAGGCTGATACGAGGAAGGTGAGTTAGTGATAGTATTGTCACAGGGAACTGAGGCCAGAGAGTATGTTGATGGGGAAAATGTAAGAGGCAAGAGATAAGAAAAAAGTTTGGATATTGAAGAAAATTGTTGGTTTCTGCTTTTATTTTTATAGTCACACACTAATTAATTTTTTTAAATTATTATCATTATCAACAGCATTTACGAGAGTATCTTCTATGTGACTGTTGGACTTATCCAAATATCTGATTGTCTTGAATGTAGAGCTTTGTTTGTTTTGAATTTATTATATCAGATTTTTAATAACAAATATAAAATAATAGGCTTATTATGATAAGTCTAAAAATACAGAGGTAGAAAAAGAACAAGTTAGAAATCTCCTACTGCAATTGCAATCCCCTGAAAGTGAAATTCACTCAGTCATGTCTGACTCTTTGTGACCCTATGGACTATATAGTCCGTGGAATTCTCCAGGCCAGAATACTGGAGTTAATAGCCGTTGCCTTCTCCGGGAGATCTTCCCACCCAAGGGATCGAACCCAGGTCTCCCACGTTGCAGGCAGATTCTTTACCAGCTGAGCCACCAGGGAAGCCCAAGAATACTGCAGTGGGTAGCCTATCCCTTCTCCAAGGGGATCTTCCTGATCCAGGAATTGAACCAGGGTCTCCTACATTGCAGGTGGATTCTTTACCACCTAAGCTACCAGAGAAGTCTCTGAGGGAACCAATATTAACAGTATATCTTCATACACCTTCCTCTGTTCCTATGAACATACATAAACATATTTATATATACAGTAGGTGGTTGCTGGTTTAATAAAAATGTAAACAAATGAAATATATAAGTTTTTCCATTTGTTAATAGAATCATCCTACCAAATAAATTCATATAGATTTACTTCAGAGTTTTAAATCTAGAGGACGAATTTGCTACCATTTATTCAAGCTGCTCCTCAAATGATACACATTAAGGTGATTTTGAGTATTTTTTCTCCACTACGTATAATACTGCTCTAAACACCCTTCCTTGCAATTGCACACTGTTTTAATTTTATCGTTATGGATATCTGAGCCCTGAAATGCAACCTTTCGAACGCCACTTCCTTCCCCCATCCTCCCTGTCATTTGGAGAACAGAGTTGAAGGGAGAATAGAGATGAGTGGGGAAAGCCTGTAACGACTCCATACAGCACATGGGCAGCAGCCTCCTGCTACAATATTTACGTGCTATTCCATTGAGATGGCACTCTGCTCACATGACCCAAATGCAGTTCTCACTCCCCCAACAACACAGCCGAATCCAGACTGCATTGGCAGCTCTGCACATGCTCTGTTTGGCCCTGTGAATCCTCACTCACCCATTGAGATTTCTTTTGGTTTAAAGCAACACACCAGCTGCTGAATCTCCGTGACCTCCAGCATTTTCCTGGCCCAGATCCAAGGCAGGTGGCCCTCCATGAACAGGATTTTTCAGGGTTTGAGCTTTTTTTCTCTCTCTCTTTGTTGGGGGCTGGAGAGTATATAATAACTTACACACGGGGATAGCTGACGAGTGAGACCATAAGAAGTAAGTCTTTTTCCTGTCAGGTATTAGAGGAATAACATTTACCTATTTTCATTATTTGCCTTGACAATGACCTGCAGCTCTAATGCACACTGATTTCTCAAACAGAGGGCTTGGCAGGGGCTGCTGTATCTGACTGTTGTGTTGACTGTAACGTGTGAGACGGTGTTTTCTCCTCTCTAGAGACCTGGATCCTTTTTGCCATTCTGATGGTAGGTGATGAGACAGGCAACCATGGATTTCAGTACTCCATCTGTGTTTGATCAACAAAAAGGTAAAAACGCTGCTTTAACTCATCCTTTGGTTCTTTGCATCTTTAGTTCAGTGTAGGGATTTGCAGTTTACAGGGAGAGAGAGAGAGAGAGAGTGTGTGTGTGTGTGTGTGTGTGCGCGCGTGTGCGTGATGTGGAAAGAGGATTTCACATAGGAAACAAACCTGTTCTAAATGTTCACTTCTCATTTGATAAGCATTTGAAAGGGAAAAACAAGCTTATGGTCTGTTAGTCTTGTTAAAGTGCTCCTACCTACAAATTTTAAAAATTGGGTTTCAAGCACATCAGTTATTTCAGATAGTACCATCTTTATTCTCATTAGCTTTTTGTTCAGATCTTTAAAAATACATACATTATAATAAGTAACATAAAAAGAAAAAATCATAGATATATTTCAATCTACTAACCCAATATCGCATTGCTATAGTTTTGTAAATATCTCTTGATTCCCTCCAGGAATAGATGTTGCCCAGATTTATCTTGCTGCTGATGCATTATCTCCTCTGAGACTGTGTAATGACTTTTCACTATGTTATTATTTGCAGTGAAAGGATATATCTTTCTGATTCCCAATTTCCAATGTGGAGGTAATTTTCCACATGAAAAAAATTACTGTGAAATTCACCTATTCTTATTTAAAAAAAGACATATATTCAGCCATGCAGTCTATGCATGGTACATTCTGCATATGAAGTTTGTATATATATATATAAATACCAATGTGTAATCATGCACCTTTGTAAGTATAGGAAATTTCCATTCTCTAAGTGTAATAAATATTTTTAGAAGATTTTTAAAAAATATTTGATACCTAAACCACTTTCACTAACGTCTGAGTATTTCTCAAAATGCTAAGATCCTTTGGTTATTTAATTGTTTTGGCTATACTGAGAAAATGGTTGGTCCATGAAAGACTCATTAAGAAAATTCTTTTTTCCCCCCTTTTCCTACTCTAGGCCATAATGTGTTTACTACCTATTCTTCAAGCTACATCTGGTTTCATGGGTGAATTATTTTAGTTCAGTGCTTTGTCAAGTTACAGATTTACATTTAGATTTCTGAGTAATTACCTTATGCGTATGTTTGTGTGTATCTTCAGAATGTGCCGATTCACTCAGTATGTGGATATGAATACTGTAGACAAAGTGATTGTTGCAGCTGTGCCCACTGCATCCTTTCCTTTGTTTGTACTACTGATGGCAATCAGCAAGAGTGAAAATACGCTGAAATCCAAAGACCTCAAACTGGCTAAAAAATGACATTATTGAATTATGTAATCCAAACAGGAACACAATAGGTTTATTTATTAAGACTAATTTGAGGAAGCTAGAACTGAGTATGAAGAACTAACCCTTCATAATGAATTCATCTATTCCAGTGTTGTGGCTCCTAACAAAACCAAGCCCAAAACACAGTTAAAATATTAATTTATGATATTTATTTTCTTACAGCACCTTTCATGTGAGCAACTCACAACTATTTCTCCACCGTAGGCCTGATTCTCCCCCTTGTAAGCTAACTCTTTCCCTGTGACTTCCATCTTTATTTCTCAATCATTTCTCTCCAGAGGTGTTGTGGTATGGTGGAAATAGCATGGGCAGAATCAGCTGGAATTGTAGAACAACTACTTCCTACTGTGTGACCTTAGCAAATTACCTGACCTCTCTGGGCCTTAATTGCCACGGCAGTAAAATAGAAGAAATGATGCTTACCTAGCAAGGTTGTTGCAAGAATCTAAAATAATGTATAAAAAGCATCTGTCACTTTGCCTGATGAGCATTAGGAAAATATTGAAGTTGCTCATTCATGTCTGACTCTTTGCAACCCCATGGACTGTAGCCTGCTAGGCTCCTCTGTACACGGGATTTTCCAGGCAAGCGTACTGGAGTGGGTTGCCATTTCCTTCTCCAGGTGATATGCATTAAGTACTTTCAAACTGTGGCTATTTTTGTTATTATTATTATTAATGTCATAATTAATATTTATAGTTATTAAACCCTGAACTCACCTCTCTATCTCTGGCTTAAATTTAGCAGTCTTCAGGACAAATGAGGATTTAGTTAAGACCAGTTGACTAGATTGAATTTTTTTTTTTTTTTTTTAGAACTTCAGGGTACCATTTAGAGCAACCCGCAGACTTACAGTTAACTGAATGATAGCTGAATAGTTCTTTTATCATGTTCATCCTTCCACCTTCTTAAAAACATGAACGGTCATAACAGATTTAGACAATTGCATAGATTCTAAATATTGTATTGTTGGGCAAATCATGGTGACTTTCACTTGAAAAGTTGAGGGTGGTTAGTACTTTAGCAGAGGATTTTCCTGGAATTCCTAATATCTGGGGAATCAAAACCCTAGTGGCCACTGGCTTTACATGCAGATGTGGACAAAAGACATTACATTGGTAAGATCTCAGAAGTCGTGTAAGACTGCTGCAACAACAGTGCCTTTATGGAACTGGCATTTATGTACACCTTTGTGTCCTGTTTTATTTTACCTTCAAAAGGAAAACATATCAAAAACCAAGGAAATCATGGTGTTCTCCACAAGTGGTTGACATTTGACTGCTTGTTTGAATTACATATAGAAACTTATTGACAGTGTGGGTAGTTCCTGGGGTTGGCTTGATTTTTTATTTTGTTTTTATTTTTGATTTTGAGTCATTGCATCTTCTTCCAGCTGTTAATCATCAATGGGGCAAGGAGCTGGGGAGGAAATATTGCACTGCTGTTTGTAAGCTTTTTATTATTTTTTATAATGATTATTAAAGACCTGACTTTCTTTTCTCATCACTACAAAATTACAGATCTATCTAAATGAAATGTAACATTGAAAAAAAAAAGAAAAACTTGGTCACATATAAAAATTACCTACACAATTTTTGAAAATGCTTATGCCTGGATGCCATCACTGGATATTCCAATTTAACTGGTGAGGGACATGGCCTGACAAAGCCCCCCAGGAAGTTCTAATGTACAACAAATATGGAGAAGCACTCATTCCATCTATCCTCTTAACTTCTCAGATAGGAAAAGTGAAGCACAGAGAGGTTAAAATGTGGACCCGCTTATGAGAATAGCACACAGCTAATTAGTAATAGGGGGCTTCCCCAGTGGCTCATTGGTAAAGATTCCCCCTGCAGTGTTGGAGACACAGGAGACACGGGTTCAATCCCTGGGTGAGGAAGATCCCTGGAGGAGAAAATGGCAACCCACTCCAGTATTGTCACCTGGAGAGTCCCATGGACAGAGGAGCCTGGCAGGCGACAGTCTATAGGGTTGCAAAGAGTTGGACACGACTAAGCGAGTAAGTGATAGTTGCTCAGTCATGTCCAACTCTTTGAGACCCCGTGGACTGTTGCCCTCCAGGCTCCTTTGTCCATAAAATTCTCCAGTCAAGAATACTGGAGTGGGTTTCCATTTGCTTCTCCAGGACACAACTGAGCACCTGAACAATTATTAACAGAGGGGATTGAGACCCAGGTGTTTGCTATCCAGACAACAGACTAAGAGGTTTCTTTTCCTGGGCAATCTCTGGTCTTAATAGCTACTTTGAGGTGGGGGTTGGGCTCAGGTAGCTTTGGTCTATGGTTGCCCAGAGAATGGTCAGCAATAAGCACTTGGAAAATACTAATGCATAATGACCTTTGGGCTTTCCAGTTGGCTCTCATGGTAAAGAACCCGACCGCCAACGCAGGAGATGTAAGAGACCTGGGTTTGATCGCTCACTGGGGAAGATCCCCTGGAGAAGGAAATGGCAACCTACTTCAACATTCCTGCCTGGAGAATCCCATGGACAAAGGAGACTTGCAGGTTACAGTCCATAGGGTCATAAAGAGTTGGACATGACTGGAGCGACTTAGCACGCACACATGCACAATGACCTTCAGAGCTCAAATCAAAATCAGGTAGATTTGGAGTCCTTCCAACTGCATTTTTCTATTTTTCTCATTAGTAGAGGTAAATAAGACAACCCTATGCTAGGGCAGGAGGAGAAGGGGACGACAGAGAATGAGATGGCTGGATGGCATTACCGACTCAATGGACATGAGTTTGAGTGAGCTCCGGGAGTTGGTGATGGACAGGGAGGCCTGGCGTGCTGTGATTCATGGGGTCGCAAAGAGTCAGTCACGACTGAGCGGCTGAACTGAACTGATGCTAGGGTCTTGGGGACAGATGGACATTTGCTCTAGTCCAGTCTCAATCCTCATCCCAGTTGCGTGAACTTGGACACACTGATGATCTTCTGGTCTGTAAAATTTGGGTAGTGTTCTACATTCACAGGGTGACTGGGAGGCTCAAAGATTGTGTTATCTGTCTGGCCAAGGGGGCTCAGGCCACGTCTCTGGCTTTCTCTGTGAAGCTGTGAGGAGGATGCCGGGGTCTTCACAGCTCTCTACTCTGGATTTGTGCTTCCTGCTCTCACCATGGCAACATCTCTCTGGTCCAACGCACTCCTGGCTGTCTTCCTTCTCAGAGCCCACACGCAGGGAAGGACCTGTAGTAAAATAATTTACTACAGAACACAGAGTCTCCTACTGAAGCTGAGACTTCAGTTATGTAACTGAAGACGTTTGCATGAGGAGGAACCCAGGGCTCCGAGAGAAAATAGAACTGAGAAGGGTGCTCCCAAGGGCCTCACCCAGCCCAGCCCAGCCCTTCCTGGCTCTATGAGAAACGTTTGAGCACGGTGTTCACAGGGGCCTGTCGGGGCAGTGGCCAACCCTCACAGGTCTCTCTCTGGTAGGGTTGCTGAGAGAATGTGAGGAGGAGCTCAGACCTCCAGCCCAGATTAGTGCAGAGCGTCCATGTCCTAGAGCTGCTGTAACAAATTACCACAAACTGGGTGGATCCAAACACCTGACATGTGATCTCACCCAGTCCTGGAGGCCAGAAGTATGAAATCAAGATGTCAGCAGGCAGTGTGCTCCTTCTGGAGGCTCCAGGGAAGAATTCTTCCCTGCCCCTTCCAGCTTCTAACCATTTGTGGCTTCATCACTGCAGTCTGCCTCTGGTCTTCACATGGCCTTTTCCTCTGTGTGTGAGTCTCAGAGCTCTCTCTGCCTGGCTCTTATGACAACACATGTGATTTCACTTAGAGCCCACCCAGATATGCCAGGATAAACATCTACTCTCAAGATCCTGAACTCAGGCTTTCAACATGTGAGGTCATATCCCCTTTTGCCTTCTAAGGTAATATTCACAGGTCCCAGGGACTGAGAGATGGAGATACCTTTAGGGCCACCAATCAGCCTGCTTTATGGCATGAAAAGAGGTCAGATTTCAAGTTCCTTCTCAGATGTATGCAGCCTCCTCACTGGGTTTTCGATAAAATCCATTCCTATTTAAGCTAGAAGGAAGTTTGGCGTTTGGGAGATGGGGTGGAAAGTGTATGAGATAAAATGGCAAAACTGAGATCCAAACCTAAACTTGCATGACTTCAAAACCCATCTTCTTTCTACTACAGTACTCTTCCTTGATCAACCATATATTTTAAAGAAGAAATAAGACATTAACAAAAATTAAAATTAATGAAGCCTATGTTTTTACAATCAAGCTATTATCCCATTGTATTATGGAATTTAATGCTCCCACGTACAGATGTCTGGTTTTAATTTACAACTTTTCATCCAAAATGGGAACTCTAAACAAAATGAACTTAGAGTGCCTAGATAATGCACTTTGCTGGAAACGCAAAAGTTAAAATTCTGCTGTGACAATCAGATGCCTCCAAAGGAAGAATAAACAAATTTTCCCAGGGACTTGGGGAGGGAGTAGAGAAAAGGCAGTCAGAGGAGATTGCAGAGAGAGGGGACAATTTGGGCTCAGCACAGACATTGAAGGAGATGAAACCAGGAACACTGAGGTGAATTTTGATATAGATTTTCAGACTGATTGTCCAGACAAAGGAAGATCTGATGGCAAATAACCATTCCAGAGTTTTAAAAGGAGATTATCTGTCATCTTTGGGAAAATACTCAACCTTCTCCCTCTCTTGGTCAAGAAAGAGGAGCCTAGGGAAGAAGAGATGGAAGAAGAATCCTTTTTCCAATCTTCTTGCCCATTCAAGACCTAACCCAGGAAAACATAGTAACAGAGGCCTGCCCTCCTCCCTCCTCTGCCTCCTTTGTGCAGCCTCTCTGCAGCACACAGGAACCTCTTTCCCACCCACCAACTCCTGGGAAATGATGTGACACATCAGTCCACTCCTGGCTCCTCTGCTGTACCTAGCTAGAGGGAAAATGAAAGTCGCTCAGTTGTGTCCGACCCTTTGCGACCCCGTGGACTATACAGTCCATGGACTTCTCCAGGCCAGAATACTGGAGTGGGTAGCCATTCCCTTCTCCAGAGGATTTTCCTAACCCAGGGATAAAACCCAGGTCTCCCACACTACAGGCAGATTCTTTACCAGCTGAGCCACCAAGGAATCCCAGCTGGAGGGAAGCCCCTGACTGATCTTATCCAAACAACTACTATTCATAGCCTTAGAGAGCCAGGAAACCGAAAGTGATTCAGTGGGTTAGGGGAGTTGTGTCATTGTCAGCATTCTCTACCACAGGACAGCTGCGCAGTCCCCCAGAATAGGGCCTCTGGCCTGAGTATGCATCGCAAGAAGGAAAATCTGGGACTGGTATGCAAAGGGAAGGAAGGCCCACCTGGTGAGCCAGATCTCCTGAATCAACCCTGATATTGTGTCCCACAGCTTGGCTAGATCAGCTTCAGAAGGCAAACCCTCAACTTAGCCCCTTGTCTGGAAGTCAGCTGGGTCACCACACTGAGCTTTTCCTACTGTTCATTAACATTCATTATGTTATTCATAACGTTCGTTCATCTCTTTTCATTAACTTCACCTTTTGTTAGTTACAGCTGTGTTGAGGAACTGATATCTGTGGATTTTCCCATTGAGGTAACCATTTGGATGCAAGGATATTTTAAAGCAGATTGAAGGAAAAACCACTAAAGTTGTAACTAGTTTTATTACAAAACTAGTAGAATAATGAGGAGAAGGCAATGGCAACCCACTCCAGTACTCTTGGCTGGAAAATCCCATGGATGGAGGAGCCTGGTAGGCTGCAGTCCATGGGGTCGCTAAGAGTCGGACACGACTGAGCGACTTCACTTTCACTTTTCACTTTCATGCATTGGAGAAGGAAATGGCAACCCATTCCAGTGTTCTTGCCTGGAGAATCCCAGGGACGGGAGAGCCTGGTGGGCTGCCATCTATGGGGCCGCACAGAGTCGGACACGACTGAAGTGACTTAGCAGCAGCAGCAGCAGCAGCAGAATAATGAACATTTCACTCATCCCCAAATATGGGATAAGGTGAGAAGGTAAGGGTCTAGATACACTAAGACCCAAGACTGGTGTAAAAACTGGGTGTGGACTCGATCCTGTCTTGTACAAAGACCACATCCAACCATACTTATCAGCCTAATATGTCCCTGAAAGAGAGCATGGCAACCCACTCCAGTATTCCTGTCTGGAGAATCTTCGTGGACAGAGGAGCCTGGTGGGCTACAGTCCTTGGGGTTGCAAAGAGTCGGACAGGACTGAACGACTAAGCACACACAAGCCTAATACATAGGTTCGTGTGCTTAGGAAGGGCCCTCAAGTTTGGTTTCTCTATGTAAAAACTTTAAATATCAGTTGCTTGTTGAAGAGGCCGCTCTTATTTTATTGGGTTCATTGGGGGAGGAAATAAAGAGACAATGTTCCAGCCTACATGGGAAATATTTCCATTTCTAAAAGTAGCCTCAGAATTTTAAAATATACACATGTAATATTTAATAACATTCTGATGCTTTTCTAACCTTTTGTTTGAAAACAGTTTTAAACTTAAACATTGTAAGAATGGTATAAAGAAAACTGTATATCTTTTAACCAGATTCACCTACTATTAACATTTTACCCCATTAACTTTATTGTTAGCTCTTTCTCTGTCTCTACATCTCTCAGTCTTTCTGTCTCTCTCTTTCTGACTCTCTCTCTCTGCCTCTTTCTCTATATGTATGTATGTATATGAGAATTTGTGTGTATACATGAGTGTATGCTCTTTTGTCTCATCTGCCTGCATTCCAATTTTGTCTATTGCTCCAATAATGTCTTTTACAGCATGCCCCCCTCCCAGCCCCAACCCAGTGCCAGATCCAGTCTATAATACTGCTATAGACCTTGTCTTTTATGACACTGACATTTTTGACTTACGGTCTCTCTCTCTGTTTTAATACCAAGTTCCTTCTTGTGGGTTTGTCAACACTTCCTCACAGCTAGATTAGATTATGCATCTGCAGACAGAACACCTCACGGGTGATGTAGTCATTTCAGGTTATCACAATATTATTTAAATTCTTTTAGAAGGTAATTTGAGGTTACCGGTGTTGCACTATTAGATATCAACTGGTTCTTACGGAGTTCTTTAAATACTCAAGTTTCTTTCTATGTGTAAATCTAGCGTCATCTTCTTCAAAATATTCCAGCAATACAAAAAAGAATTCAGTATACAAAGTGTTGTATTCTCTTAACTAACACCAGGCTCTGTTCTTTAGAGGTTCTCTTGGCCCCAGCCTGTTCCCAGCTTCTCAGCTGCCAGTATGGACCCTAGCAATTCATCTTCCATGTGGGGATGGAGAATAGCTCCTATAGGGAAACAGAGATCAGGACAAGCTTATTAACCAGCAGTGATCATCAGAAGAAGAACAATAACTCTGGCTTATTAAGCAGCTCCCATTTATTCATCAAGACACTGTGTGAAACTTTCATGCCTATCATCTTGCTTGATCCTCAACACAGCCCTTGAGAGAGATTCAATTTCTAGTCCACCTGAGGTTACATGACTTATCCAAGGCCACATAGGACAAAGATAAAGCTGCAATTTTAACTCTGGTTTCTGACCCTCAAGCTCTCTTCACACTCTTATTCGCCATGAAGTTATACTCTCTGCATTCTTATAACACACCCCATCAACCCCTTCATGACTCTTAGTATGAAGGAAAATAAAGGTGATGGTGGCTAAATCTACTCAAGTTTCCCCAGGGCTGGGCTTTCATTTCAAATGAGTTCTGCATACTGGGTTCAGATTAGTGACAGGTTGACCTCCTCCATGGTAAGAGTGGATCCATGGCAATCTGCCCTTAGAGCAAAGAAAGACACCAGCCTCCTAGGGAAAGGAGGAGGCTAAAATGGGAGGATTACCCTAGAATATGAGCTGTGGAACTGTTGTGATAAGAATTGGGAATTTGCAAGGTCAGGGCTTGGCTTGCACCACAGAAACTTTTGAAGTCAGGTTCTTTATCATTTTCCTATTCAACATGTTTATTCTGTGCAAAAACAGATTAACATTTCTTCAAGACATAGTTCAGTAAACCCTGATCCTATAATCAAGGTCACAGACAGCAGTTGATAAAGAGGAAATTACTTATTTTAACCTTGACTTCTTAAGCTTTGACTGTGGGTGACCCTGAGATCATTTCTCTGTTCTCTAGTTCACAACAGTAAATCAGAACACAATCTGGTGTTTGTTTTTTAAAAAAACAACTCCCCAAACAACTTTGGGGAACAAAGAGCCTTCTTTTTTAAGAATCATGAAATGTATATCTGAAATTCATCTGAATTGATATTTTTGTCCTTCTTACTTAGTGCTATTCAAAAATGATGTCCTAGAGTTTGGCAGCAAGTCGGCTGACTCAACTTGACCACTATCGAGAGGCCTAGAGGTGGGCTTAGAGGTGTCTACTTCCAGGTGGTCACCGCCAAAACCAGTTTAAGAATGGATCCTGGAAGTGTTTTGTCTTAGAATAGTAGTCACTCATAGAACTGAAAGAAACTCAATGAATGTATAATTCTGTGTGAAAGCAGACACAGAAGGGTTAGTCATGGTGCAGTATAGTGAACTGTAAGAGCCACTGGGGTCAAACCAAACAGTTCAAATCCCAGTGCTGCCACTCTTATATCAGTCTCCAATGCCATTGGAACCAACGGAATGAGACTAACTTTAGTTCAGAAGTAAAGGAGAATTTTATTCTTTGATCAAAGAATGGAG
Organism: Moschus berezovskii; assembly: GCF_049115385.1. Lineage (NCBI taxonomy): Eukaryota > Metazoa > Chordata > Mammalia > Artiodactyla > Moschidae > Moschus > Moschus berezovskii. Next base: position 54,368,013 of record NC_142477.1, on the reverse strand, counting down.
AGGTGCAAGCTCAGGCTCTAGAGCAACAGTCCCAACATTTTTGGCACCAGGGACCAATGTCACAGAAGACAGTTTTTCCACCAACAGGAGACAGGGGACAGTTTGGGGATGATTCAAGTGCATTACATTTATTGTGCACTTTATTTCTATTATCATTCATCAGCTCCACCTCAGATCATCAGGCATTAGATTCCAGAGGTTGGGGATCCCTGCTCTGGAGGACATGTTCTCCCCACAGGCCATAGGCAGGGCTACTTTATAGGGATCTCAGCAGCAGGGAGGGGATGGAGCTCTCACAGGGGACTCATACAGCTGCTTGGCTCAGACTCCAGATCACAGTGCCAGGAGCAGTGTCTCTGCACAGGGCCCACTGCTGCCATCTTGAATTGAGTTGTGCTCAGGGGCAGGAGGAGGAACTCTGGTCTGAAGTGCCAAGTACCAGTATGAGGCCTCTGTGCGAGGCCCACTGTGATCAAGTGAAAACAGACTAAGCACAAAGGAAAAATAAAAACAGTTAGACTTTATTACCCAAATTCTATTTTTCTGTAAATTGGTAATGGGCATGGCTGCTGCTGCTGCTTACTGCATGACCTAGCGGCTTAAAATCGCCATACTTCACTTTCCTACTTGTAGATTAAGATAGTGCTAACACAAAGGACTGTTTATAGAGACTGAGTTGATGAGTACATGCAATGCTCCTGCAACCACTGCTGCCCATAGTAATCACTCAGCAACTGCTAGAAGCGGTTATAGGGTTGTTATAAAGATGGTTATAACAATCTTCAGAGCATGGTTATAAAGATTTAATGGCATAGTACATACAAAGCACTTGGAACCAGGCCTGGTCCAGAGTAATCATTTAGCAAATGCTAGTGATTCTTACAAATGATCTCCATAAGGTCACAGGGACAACTGGTCTTCCCTGGTCAAGAGACCATCTATCTGTCAAGTTATCTTCCCCTCTATAATGAATTCATAGTACTCCTTTTTAAAAATTATTTTTTAATTTTTATACAATTTTAAAGGTTAATTTTCATGGTGTCTCAGACAGTAAAGAATCTGCCTGCAATGCAGGAGACCTGTGTTCAAACCCTGAGTCGAGAAGATCTGTTGGAGAAAGGAATGGCTACCCACTCCAATAGTCTTGCCTGGAGAATTCCATGAACAGAGGAGCCTGACAGGCTACCATTCATGGGGTCACAAAGAGTCGGACGTGACTGAGCAACTAACACACAGTTATTACAAAATATTGGCAATATTCCCCATGTTGTATGATACCTCCTTGAGCCTATCATATATATAATAACTTGTATCTCTGACTCCCCTGTCTCTCCTCCCTCACACTGGTAACCACTAGTTTGCTCTCAGTATCCGAGTCTGCTTCTTTTTCATTATATTCACTAGTTTGTTGTGTGTTTTAGATCCCACATATAAATGATATCATACACTATTTGTCTTCCTCTGTCTGACTTATTTCATTTAGCCTAATGCCCTCCAAGTCCATCCATGTTGCGACAAATGGCAAAATTGCATTCCTTTTTGTGGCTGAGTAGTATTCCATTGAATATATGCACCACATCTTTTTATCCGTTCATTTGTTGATGGACACTTAGGTTGTTTTCAGGTCTTTGGAATTGTAAATAATGCTGCTATGAATATTTCAGTACATGTATCTTTTTGAATTAGTGTTTTTGTTACATTTGGATATTACCTCAGTGGGATTCCTGGATCATATGGCTCTGTTTTTAGTTTTTTGAGAAACTTCCATATTGTTTTCCTCAGTGGCTGCACCAATTTACATTCCCACCAACAGTGTAGGAGGGTTCCCTTTGCTCTACATCCTCGGCAACATTTGTTACTTGTGTGCTTTTTGATGATGGCCATTGTGATGGGTGTGAAGTGATACCTCACTGTGGTTCTAGTCTGGATTTCTCTGATGATTAATGATACTGAATATCTTCTCTTTTGTGGGTGTATGTGTGCAATTGCTTTTACAGACAAATTTTAGGCTGGAATAAGGAGCTCCTAGTTCATCATGTTGCAGATTGTCCTCACTGTGACAGGCTGTTGAAGCGTGCCTCCCTCAACATCTGGTTGATGTGGGAGTAATGATCTTGGCATAGTGCGTACATCTCATATAAGGACTGAGGGGTACTCATGCTGGGTTCAACAATGATCTGGTTTAAGCTGCATTCTGGACCAATTATTCTGTCCGGGGAGTTAACACTGCTGCTCTTGTTATTGTCACTGCTTGAAGATGCACACACTTTAGTTCCTCTCCGTTGGCCTTCCTTTTGTTTTTCATTGCATCCTGAGACTCCTGAAATTGTATGAACTGTTGTACATGTTTATATATGTTGGATACGAGTCCCTCATCAGTCATGTCCTTTTCAAATATTTTCTCCCATTCAGTAGGTTGTCTTCACTTTGTTGATGGTTTCCTTTGCTGTGCAAAAGCTTTTAAGTTTAATTAGGTCCCATTTGTTTAATTTTTGCTCTTATTTCCTTTACTTTAGGAGACAGACCCAAAAAATTATTGCTGCGATTTATGCAAAGAGTGTTCTGCCTATATTTTCTGCTAGAAATTTTATAGTATCTGGCTGGTCTTACAGTCAGATCTTTAATTCACTTTGAGGGTTTTTTTGTTTGTTTGTTTTTTGTATATGGTGTTAGAGAAAGTTCCAATTTCACTATTTTACATGTACCTGTCCAGTTTTCCCAGCACCACTTATTGAAAAGACTGTCTTTTCTCCAATGTATATTCTTTCCTCCTTTGTCATGGATTAACTGACTGAAAGTGTGTGGGTTTATTTCTGGGCTTTAAGAGTCTATTTTTGATAGCACCCCTTTTTACTTGGAAATTGGAAAAGGCGGAATTTGCCTAGCAGGAAAACCACATCAGAAGGAAAATAATTCACCAGGAAAGCTCACAGGTCTTGGAGTACTTCTACTTTCCCTTTCCTCTTTTTCCGGGGTTCAATCTTCTCAATCTAAGACTTGCCTTTTAGACATAACTCATTCCATTGCTTACAAGCCAGTTTATGTGTGGGCTTCTACTTTCCATGCTGGTGACAGGCAGGTTTCTAGACTTTCTATGTTGTTCTAGGGACTGATCTAGTCTTAAAGCATAATCTTACTTTTTAAACTATTATAGTTTCATAACATTTGATTATTTGATAGAGGAATCCTCCCTCAATACTTTTTTTCAAAAATTTTTGTTGGTTTTTTACAATTTGGTGCGGGGGTTCCTCTTTTTGTTTGTTTCTTCTTTTGGTATAATAATACATTCACATAATTTCAAGGTATAAAACAATATATAGTGAAAAATCTCCCCTCACACCAACCCCTCCAGCCATCCAGATGCCCTACTGGAAGCAAAACATTGTAAGCAGTTTCTTATGCATCCTGATAGAGAGAGTCTGTGTATAGGTAAGCAAATACTTAAGTATATTCTTTTTTCCCTTCTTTAAAACACAACGTTATCCATTTGTTTTCACAAATGAAAGTTAATATCATTTTTCTGTACCTGCCCCCCACAAAGAGCTGTTGAAACTTTTATTGAAATGACATTAAACTTAAAAATGAATCTGCGTAAAAATTAAAATTGATTATGCTATTTAGATCACCTGTCTGGAAACATGGCATGTATCTTCATGAATCCAACTCTTTTCTTAGTTCTATAGTTTTCCTTAGATTCTGAATATTTACTAATGGGCATTTTATATTTTCATTTTAATGAGTTATTTTCAATGAAAGGAGTTGGTTTCCTCATATTTAATATAGAAGAACTATTTAGTTTCATATTTATTTTTAAATCTGGCTAACATTAATTCTAAACACCACAAAACCAGATTGACTGGTTTCAAATCCTGCTGACATTTAATAGTGGTACAACTTTGGGGAAATTATTAAATTTCTCTCTGCTTCAGTTCCCTCATCTGTTAACAGGGGTAAAGATACTACCTACATCATAAAATTGTTGAAACAAATAATAACTTAATTCAAAGGAAGCTGTCAGGACAGTGCACGGAACATGAGTCATCTTTAAAAGTTAGCCTTGATTAAATTCTGATAATTTTATTATTTCTTTATGACTGTCATCTCATTTCTTTTTGTTTCATATATTACTGAGTTTTCCAGGTAGCTCAGTGGTAAAGAATCCACCTGCCAGTGCAGGAGGGAGAAGGAAATAGCAACCCACTCCAATATTTTTGCCTGGGAAGTCTCATGGACAGAGGAGCTTGGCAACCTATTGTTCATGGGGTCACAAAAGAATCAGACACAACTGAGAAACTAAACAACATTACTGCACTAGATAAAGCTTGTCATCTTTCTTTCTCTATTGTCTCACTATTAGGTGTGATGTTTGTAATTGGTTAGAAATAGATGTAGTTAATCATATTGAGAATGAAATCTTTTATTCCTAGTTGTTAAGCAGTTTTAAAGAAGATATCAACTTTTATTACATGCCTTTCTATTCTTTATTTATGTAATCCTATATTTCCCCTTTGTTCTACTGATGTGATATATCTTATTAATAGGCACTGGAAAAATTAAAACATCTATATTCTAGAATAAACTCTGTCCAGTCATGGTATATTATTCTTTCAACATCCAGCTGAATCTAATCTGACAGAATTTAATTTAAGCCCTAGAATTCAGAGTTTACAAATTGGGTCCACATAGGTGCCTGTATGCAGATGTCTTGAGCAGTGTATGCTAGTCTTAGAAAATAAATTAGAAAAATTTCACTCTCTTTCTGAGCTTCAGTATGAAAGTTATTTGTTCCTTGGTCATATGACATTTATCTTAATGTTTTAAAAGAATTCACTAGTCCTCATTTTAGAATCTTTATGCTATTATCACTAATGTTAATTCTCTCTCTCTAGGGTGTAGAAGCAGCTCTTTGTAGATGCATTACTGATTTTCAATTAATGTGTAGATTTTATTTTTTGCTACAAATAAGTATAAACTCCAGCACAATAATACCTGTCAAGGAGATTGCTGAGCTACACAGCTTGTGAACAGTTTGGTATAGGCTGCTGTAAGAGAGAATGACATGTGGAATACTGTCCAGCACCAGGAAAGATCATGAGTTCACTGAAACACATGAAGGCTTTGCCTCCTGAGTCAACAGGCAGTGACAGACAATAGTGCACATTGGTCAGAGGATCCAATCTAAGGCCTCACAGCCTGCAGGTTTATCTGAGCTTCACTACTCACTACTACCCGTGTGACTTTGGGGAAGTTACTTTCCTGCTTGGTGCCTCAGTTTCCTCATCCATAAAATGGGAATTATTCTCATAAGTGAAAGTGAAAATCTCTCAGTCGTGTCCAACTCTTTGCGACCCCATGGACTATACAGTCTATGCAATTCTCTAGGCCAGAATACTGGAGTGGGTAGCCTTTCCCTTCTGCAGGGGATCTTCCCAACCCAGGGATCAAACCCAGGTCTCCCGCATTGCAGGTGACCCATGCAGCTGGGCCACAAAGCATTAAATGAGTCGATTTCTGCAAAAGGCTTAGCACAGTGTCTGGTAATAATAAGCATGGTATAATCATTGACCATCATTATGATTGATATTCAGACAGTGACAGAGACCCCTTGGGGACAGGCAAATTACAGTGGATGCCTTCATAGTTGCTGGGGGAGTTTGTTGTGCCATGGAAGTGATTGTATCGATATTTTTGCTAACTTTAGGATTGTTCTGAGTTTAATTCCTTCCAATAGGCTAGCAAAAATTCTAGAACTCAAAACCACACAGGAAACACAAAACAAGCTAAGAACCTTGACTATAGGCAGACGACAAGACTCTATGGAATGTGAGTGAGGTGCACTTTAGCCACTTTTCCACATTCATGCATGTACCACTGCAGAGAAATGGTTCTTGGATCCCTGCATTCCAGGCTTCAGTTCCAATGAGTGGGTTGTAGGAGGCACCTCCTCCAAGGTGTTAACTATGTGTTAACTATATGTAAGGTTGCCGTTACAAACAAGTAAGGAAAAGGAGAATTACCTGATATTGGGGGAAAAGGGTAATTATGGCATACAAAAATAAAGTTTAAAAGTTCCATATGTAAAAATAAATTTTTAAAACAAAAAAAAAAATAAATAAAACACTTGAGGATTTAAAAAAAAAAGGTTTCATATGAATTATACTTAAATGTTAACAGAGGGTTTCCCTGATAGCTCAGTTGGTGTAGAATCTGCCTGCAATGCAGGAGAGCCCAGTTTGATTCCTGGGTCGGGAAGATCTGCTGGAGAAGGGATATGTTACCCACTCCAGTTTTCTAGGGCTTCCCTTGTGGCTCAGCTGATAAAGAATCTGCCTGCAATGTGGGAGACCTGGGCTTGATCCCTGGGTTGGGGAGATCCCCTGGAGAAGGGAAAGGCTACCTACTCCAATATTCTGGCATAGAAAATTCCATGGACCGTACAGTCCTTGGGGTCTCAAAGAGTTAGACACGACTGAATGTTAACACTTAAGTATAAGGTTCCGTGGGTTATGACCTTTCTAATCATAAAAACAATGAATCATCAATGCAATATCCATAGGTTTTGAAAATGTATTTTTCAAAACCCAACAAAACAAACTGAGGACTTAAGTGGCAAACAGGGAAACGTAACTGCAGCCTAGATAACAAATGAAGAGTTAATATCCTTACTGTAAACAGAGCTCTTTCAAATCAATCAGATAAAGACAAATGCCTTGAAATAATATATAAAGGACACCTATGAGTAATTCATGCAATGGCCATAAATATATGAAAAACTTCTCTCTCAGGAACAATAAAAGAAATGTATGTACTCATTTCCTTCTTTCAGACCAGCATTGAAAAAAAAAAAAACAAACAGTAATGCAGTGTCATTGAGAATGAGGTGAGGGCTTCCCTGGTGGTCCAGAGGTTAAGAATCTTGCAATGCAGATGATGCTGTTTCAATCCCTGGTCCAGGAAGATCCCACAAATTGCCGGGCCACTAAACTCAAATGCTGAAACTACTGAGCCCACTTGCAGCAACCACTGAAGCCCACGCCCTCGAGCCTGTGCCCTGCAAAAGAGAAGCCACAGTAATGAAAAGCCCGCACGCCGCAACTAGAGAGCAGCCTCTATTCTCCACAGCTAGATGAAGCACACATGCAGAAATGAAGACCAGGTGCAGTTAGAAAAATAAACAGTAAAAAAAGAATGAAGTGAAATGTTTGCTGTCAGGTCCTGCTTGGGGAGGGTGAGTTGGGTCAACCTTTCAGGAGGGCAATTTGACACAGAGTCAAAAATTCATTGCTTCATAAATTCACTTCTAGAAATGTGTCCAAAGCAAATAATCAAAGATTCACAGAAAGACATATGTGCAAGAATGTTACAGTATTATTTGGAATAGCCACAGAATTCATAATTCCCTCTAAAAGTGAAACAATTTAAATGTTCAATATTAAGAGAATGATTAAATCAATAGTGTTAAGTCCAATCAATGGCATTTTATGCCACATTTTACAAATAACATTTTCAAATCTTGCCTTATGGCATGGGAAATATTTATGATCCAATAATTAAATGTTTGGGCTTCCTACGTAGCACTAGTGGTAAAAAAAAAAAAAGCTGCCAGCCAACACAGTTAACACAAGAGACACAGGTTCAATCCCTAGGTCAGGACGATCCCCTTAAATGGGAAATGGCACCCCATTCCAGCATTCTTGCCTGGAAAATTCCAATGGGCAGAGAAGTCTGATGGGCTACAGTCCATGGGACCGCAAACACTCAGACACGTCTGAGCAAGCAACTGAGCATACATTAAATGTTTAAAAAAGAGAAAACATCAAATGAAAAATCAGCATGATCTTTTTTTTTTTTTTTTAAATGTAACTCTGGCACTGTGCTAAGGACTATTAGTCACTGGGTGTTTCAATCTTAATATATCTCTATATTCTCAGATCGATAGAGATTATATTAACCATTCCCCAGAAACACACATAAGCCACCATATAGCAGCTTAGAAAGTTATCAACCCTTCTTCAGCTGTTAGGCCTGCCTCCAGTCTGATATGGGACCTGACAAGCCAGTCATTACATCCTTTTAATGTTACTCTTGATCTGGTCCCTTTTTGATTGTTTGTTTTGTTGTTGTTGAGTTGTGTGAACTGTTTGTGTATATTTTGAAAATTAAACCATTGCCAGTTGCATCATTTGCAAATATTTTCCCCCATTCCATAGGTTGTGTTTTTGTTTTGTTTATGGTTTCCTTTGCTGTTGTCACTTTTTTTTAGACTTCACAATGTTATATACTCACAGCTAGGTGATACAGTTTGAATCAGCCTTAGATGACCATATACCCATAATATATGAAAGCTGAAGAAAGCTACTTATTTACTTCAACTCTACCTGAAATGCTAGTGATATGCTTTATACAATTATTTAAAGGAGCAGAAGACGGCTTCTTTTCCTAATTTTATTTCCAAGGATTGGGAAGGATGAGACTTCATTTCCTGTATCTGCTGCTGCTGCTGCTGCGTCACTTCAGTCGTGTCCGACTCTGTGTGACCCCATAGACGGAAGCCCACCAGGCTCCCCCGTCCCTGGGATTCTCCAGGCAAGAACACTGGAGTGGGTTGCCATTTCCTTCTCCAATGTGTGAAAGTGAAAAGTGAAAGTGAAGTCGCTCAGTCGTGTCCGACCCTTAGCAACCCCACGGACTGCAGCCTACCAGGCTCCTCCATCCATGGGATTTTCTAGGCAAGAGTACTGGAGTGGATTGCCATTGCCTTCTCCGTTCCTATATCTACTTCTCTTCAATTTGTCAATTGGAAAAGAATATGCTAATTAAATCAATTTATCAATATATACAATATTGGAGAAAGGCATGGCAACCCACTCCAGTATTCTTGCCTGGAGAATCCCATGGACAGGGGAGCCTGGTGGGCTAGAGTTCATGGGGTCACAAAGCGTCAGACACAACTGAGTGACTAACCCACAAACACAGACTCAACGTATCCAACACTCCCTATCTACTTCTACTATCTAACATTCAAGATATTTTTTTCTGCAATAAGAGGAAAGCCATACTGACAATATTCTAGTGAAGTCACATGAAGGGCGATTATTCACTAGTTTGAGTTTTATTCTGTGCCTTTTATAAAGCGACAAGCCCAATATAGTAAGAAGTGACTCCTGATTCCATTTCAATTACATTAAGGAATCCATGAGATTATCATGAAGAGGAAGAGAGCAAAGTCGAGACAATGAAGACAGCCACAGAAGCCCAGCTGACAGAAGGGAACTGTATCAGGTCTTCAGGAGCCATGCAATCTCAAGGACTACAGAGAGAGAGATTGATTCAATCTCTAACACTTGGACCAACCACCCAAACTGCACTTTTCTTAAACTATTCTCTGCACTATTCTTAAACTCTTGGGGCAGTTTTACAAGTGACCACAATGGCGGGCCACTAGGAGGATGCCTTTTAAAGGGCCCAAGGGAAGACCCACTTCTTCAAATCCTTTTCAGCCCAATTGCCGTTGTCCATCAAGAGTAAATGACTCATTATTTGGTTCTACACAGATGTGAGAAAGACACACAGAATCTCAATCACAGAGGGAACCTTAGAGGTCAACCTTCTAGTCAATACGGATGTCTCCTCAAGAGCATCCCAAGATACACTCAATAAGAATCTCCTCAGACACGGGTGGCGAGAAGGAACACACGAGCACGAGATAATCCTTTCCAGTTGTGAAAGCTCTGGTCATTAAAAGTCTTAATTTTGCCAAGTTCTATCCACCGTAACTAGCCCTGCCCTCTGGGCTTCCATGGTGGCTCAGTTGTTAAAGAATCCACCTGCAATGCCAGAGACCCATGTTCGATTCCTGGGTCAAGAAGATCCCTTGGAGAAGGGAATGGCTATCCACCAGTATTCTTGCCTGGAGAAGTTCATGGACAGAGGAACCTGGCGGGCTACAGTCCATGGGGTCACAAAGAGTCAGACACAACTCAGTGACTGGATCAACTTTCACTGGATCTGCAGAAAACAAATCTAAACTCTCCTCTAGCTTTTCCGATGTTTGGAAACAGCTGTCTTGTCCAATTGAGTCTTCTCTTCCCCAAACTGAACAAACTCTGCTTCTTTACCTATTCCTCACCTTTCAAAGTCCCAGGATAAAATGGCAAATTCCTGACATGAACATCTCCCATTTCTTGAAAGTAAGAGAGGTGAATGGTGTCATATATTTGATCCAGATGAAAGTGAGGAAGACTGAAGGAACAGCAGTCAAAGTAACACGTGGATTACTCTTCTGTTTCCAAAAACCAGCTAGGTTAAAACAAGCCTTCATAAAAGTCATTTAAGATTTATACTTGCCTACTTACCAAAGAACTTCTTGACACAAAATTGTTGACATCAGTGAGATTTCCACAAGGCTCCAATGGGTGAGAAAGCCCAATGAACATGAAAACTATACCAATCAATCAATTCATTCATTGCACATATACTAAAGGTCCTACATATTAAAAATTGAGATCTTTTTAAGAACTAGTATTATTAAAATGGGGTCTTCACAGGTGGTGCTAATAAAGATCTCACCTGCCAATGCAAGAGACATAAGAGACCCAGGTTCAATCCTTGGTTGGGAAGATTCCCCTGGAGAAGGAAATGGCAACCCACTCCATATTTTTGCCTGGAGAACCCTTTGGGCAGAGCAGCTTGGTAGGCTACAGTCCATGGGGTTGCAAAGAGTCAGACACGATTAGAGCAATTGAGCGCATTATTAAAATGAAAGTTCCCTCTATGAAAATGCTTTCTAGATATTCATCATTACTGAAGCTCAATACAGACATGCTTCTTAGAACAGCAAATTCTGTTTCCCAGCACTACCCCCCACCCCATGTCCGGTAGAGATGCTAACTGTGGAATGGAATTCACAGGTCAGAGGAATCACCCAGAGAAACACAGTGATTTTGAGATTCACAACACGTGTTGCATCATAAGTTTGGTTATGAAAAAAGGTCTGATTGTGGCCAGATATTTACCCTTGAGATAATATTGTTGCAAGACTTCCTTCCCACAGAATGAAATCCCTTCTTTTCCACTCCCACAGCAAGAAGGTTGCTTTGAATATCTTTTCTCAGCTGGTACATGCAGAAAGCTTGGAGCTATTTTTCTCTTTAAAATGTTAGAAAGAAACTCTTTTTTTGTACTCCCATATGACTGGCACTTTATAAAACACTCTTTAAACCTCAGCCAATACACCCTGAGGGACTAAAGGAAAAAACAGGCAAAACAGCAAAATGTTTCAGCTGACAAAAATCTCTACAGTCTGCTGAGCAAGACTCATTATGGGGAAAGAAGACAGAGGTTCCTATCCCTATCAAAGTAGCAATAGTGAGGGCTTCCTTGGTAGCTCGGTGATTAAGAGAAGACTTGAGTTCGATCCCTGGTCTGGGAAGATCCCACGTGCTGTAGGGCAACTAAGCCTATGTGCCACAACTACTGAGCCCACACACCCTAGAGCCCATGCTCTGCAACAAGAGAAGCCACCGCAATGAAAAACACATTCACCCCCAACTAGAGAAAGCCCCTGCTCCCCACAGCCAGAGAAAGCCTGCACAGCAACAAAGACCCACCACAGTCAAATAAATACATACATACTTTTTAAAGTAGTAACAGTGATAGCATATGATTATTGACATACTTTGAATACTTTGTGCCAGGCATTGTTCTTTATGTGGATGAACCCATTTAGCTCCCAAAACAACCCTGTGAAGTAAATACTGTTCTTACCCATTTGACAAGTGAAGAATGGGAATAATGAAGTTAAGTAACTCACCCAAGATCATACAGCTAGCAGGAAACTGGCAGTGATAGGATTCAAAATCTGGAGGCTGGGTTCTTACTATTTTTCTATATCACTTCCATGTATGTATGCTGTGTATCACATGATGTGTAAGATGAGTCACATGAAACTCATTTGAATTCAATGCCAGCAACTGTTATCAGTGACCTTAAACTTGTTCCTGCATGGCCAGAGTATTCCCAGCTGGCTTTAATTCTATCCAGCAGAACTGGAACCATCCTGGCTCAGAGACCAGGTCAAGGCCCAGAGAGACTCTTATCACCAGTGGGTGGCAATATTGTTACATGGAACCACTGGGGTGCAGTGAAGGTCTGACATTTTCCCTATAAGTGGAAAGGTCTTACGACTTTATGGACAGATCATTCCAGGTAGCCCCCCAAAGACAATGTCTCAACTGTCCCCAAAATACCTAGGATAATCCTTCAGGAGGATAGACGGGTCTGGATTAGGAGAAGGCCCAGGAAACTATTCGTTCAAATCATTTTTCCTCAGTCCTGCCATAATATCCCTGGTGTATCTCAATCACAAACGACACACTCCTTTTCCGCATTAGAGCATATCTTCCTCCTGCTTCCTTAGGAGCAGTGACTCTACAACCTGTGGACCTGCAATTTCACTCACCTAGGGTAGATATTAAGTAAATGGATGAATGAATAACTCTCAGTTCTTTAGATGCAATCAATACCACTCTAAAAAAAACAATCTAAGAAATAACTGTGGAAGCCTCTATAGTTGCCTAAGATGAAGCCTAACTTCACTGGTGACTCTAGGCTAGGTTTAGCCATCCAAGGATCCTCAGAATAGAATGAACGCAAGAAATCCTCCCAACACCCTCTGGTCTGGACACTTGAAACTGCAGTACCTGATCTGTCTTTACATTGACCTTGTTGTTCCACAAAACAGTCTCAATTTAAGCACAACAATGCCAAGCTGACCTCGGGATAATTCCAACAAAGTAAGTTCAGTAACTAATGCCATCAAGGATTTTTCCAAGGGAGTCCACAAGAATCCAGGGACACAGCCTTTATGTGAAAGAACCCACATTTGTGTAAAATCTGAGAAGCTTTGATTTTTTTTTCCCCCTAATCTAAAACATTTCTAGCAGACTGTCATATGTCTACAATCCTACTATTAAAAAGCTGGGCCTTTGAAATTAGGTAGATAATTTATGACACATGCAAAAAACTGTTACAAGGTTTTTAACCATGAAAAATGAGGGAAATGATTTTTTTTTTAAATCTACCCTTTTTAAGTAAAAATTAATAAAATTTAAAATGTGTTCCTGTTTTTAAAAAATTTACTAGGGTATTTATAAAGGTTGAAAATTTTAAAATACATGTATGTCCTTCCTTTCTCAGCACTTTGTCAAATATCAAGGATTTGTTTTCTCACTCAGGCAGTCACTCAGGCTGTATCTACCCTTCTAGTAGTAACACATTAATGTAAAGCTAGTAAGACTCTCTCATCATTTAAAATTTGGTTTATTTTTATGATTATTAAAACTATCTAAGGGCTTCCCAGGTGGCTTGGAGGTAAAGAATCAACCTGCCAATGCCTGCCAATTCAACAGATGTGGGTTCGATCCCCAGCTCAGGAAGATCCACTGGAGAAGGAAATGGCAACCCAATCCAGTATTCTTTCCTGAAAAATCCCACAGACAGAGGGCACTGGAGGACTACAGTCCATGAGATCTCAAAAGAATCAGACATGACTTAGCAACTAAACAACAACAACAATATATATAAATTCATTGTGGAGAATTGGTAAAATATAGAAAGTACTGAATAATATGTAAGAAATTAATTCTATTGGTGTTTTGATGCATATTCTTCTTGTCTTATATTTTTCACTTATATACATATATACAGATAATTTTTTATAAAAATATAATCTACATCTGTTCATGGTAGCTCAGTTGGTAAAGAATCTACCTGCAGTGCAGGAGACCCAAGTTCGATCCCTGGGTCAGGAAGACCCCCTGGAGAAGGAAATGGCAGCTACTCCAGTATTCCTGCCTAGAAAATCCTATGGACAGAGGAACTTGGTGAGCTATAGTCCATGGGGTCACAAGAGTCGGACACGACTTAGTGACTAAACCACATCTGTTCACATACTTCTTTTTTTCTATTCTTTAATGTATATTTTCCATTTTCTCTATTTCAGTCTCTTTCCCTCTGTGAATTATACAATTTTTTTAATGCATCCATATATAAGTCTATCTATTTAACTCTCACACAGTTGGAGAGACAAAAGCCATTCAAACCATGCTCCTCCTCTAAAATTAAATGGAAAGAAAGATAAACAGATGATAAATAGCTGATTGATAGATAAACAGACCAAAAAATACATAGTAGATAACAAGAGGATAAAGAAAGAAGGAAGGAGATAAGGAAGAATGTATGTATTGTTGTTTATGTAGATCTTCTGCATATCTTAAATGGCTTTGTGACTTTTGATAGAAAAGAATTTTTCTTGCCTCTATTTTAGATTCCATCAGGACCATCAGTTGTTCTTCTCATACTTGTTATTTCTAAATCACCCTTCCTCATATCTACAGAAATTATTTGTACTATCTCAGGTTTAGGCATGATTATTTGCATTGACTGCAATTTAAATTGACTATTTCTACACAAGTTCCATGGAAGTTTGTTCCTTTTCTATTTCCTAATCATTTTGTAATTTAGTATATTATCTTATGACCCAGTGGTAAAGAATCCACCTGCCAAGCAGGAGATTCAGGAGGCACAGTTTCAATTCCTGGGTTGGGAAGATCCCTTGGAAGAGGAAATGGCAACCCACTCCAGTATTCTTGCCTAAAACATCCTATGGACAGAGGAGCCTGGTGGACTATAGTCCATGAGGTCATAAGAGTTGGACATGACTGAGCACACATACATAGTATCTAAGGGCCAGAAGAAATTCTGAAATACATTCTGTTTTGCCTAACACATCTTCCCTTCCCCATACCTTGTGCTTCTGTGTCTGAATTCCCTCTGAAACACCCCCTTGGCGGCCACCTAGCCAAGATAGACATCTTTAACAACAGAAGTTCACTACTACCTCTTGAGGTGACCCAGGACATTTTTACAGTGCTCTGACAATTAAAATACCCTCTGTCATTCTCACCATTGCTATTTTTAACTGCTGGAATTTCACAGGAAAGTTTAACCATAAACTTCTCTGCCTAAAAGCTCTTTGAAAAATAATTCTGTTTATAGTAGCATCAGGAAGAATAAAACACTTAGGAATAAAATCAAGAAGGCAAAATACTTACACATTGAAAACTATAAAACACTATTGAAAGAAATTAGACACCAATAAATGGAAACATGTGTTGTGTTTCATGGATTAAAAGACAATGTTGTTCTCTATTGCTGGACATTTAGAATGTTTCCAATTTTTTACAATTATAAACACAACCTCATTTGAACATCTTTGTGCAAACATCCTTACCCATTTATCCAATTACTTGAGATAAATTAAATCCTTGAAATGAAAAAAAAAAAAAAAAGACAATGTTGTTAAGATGTCAGTACTACCCAGACATTTACAGATTTGATGTAGTCCCTAACCAAATCCTGGTGATGTTTTTGTAGAAATATAAAAATCCATCCTAAAATTCATGTGGAATTTCAAAGGACCCCACACGACCAAAAGGAAAAAAGAAAAAAAACTTACAAAAGAAGAGCAAAGTTGGAGGTCTCACACCTCCTGATTTCAAACCATACTGTAAAGCTGCAGCAATCAAAACAGTATAGTACTGGCATGGAGACAGACATACAGATCTGTGGAATAGAACTGAGTCAAGAAATAATCTCATACATCTGTGATCAACTTAGGAGTCAACTGACGAGTCCACAAGGGTGCCAAAACCATTCAATGGAGGAAAGAATTGTCTTTTCAAAAACTAATTCAGAAACAACTGGACAAACAAGTGCAAAATGATGAAGTCAGACCCTTACCTTAACACCATCTACAACAAATAACTTAAAATGGATCAAAGACCTAAACATGAGACCTAAACCTATAAAACTCTTAGAAGAAAATGTAGCGGGAAAATGATATTGAATTTGGCAATAATTTCTCAGATGTAATGACAAAAGCACAGACAATAAAAGACAGACAATTTGAACTACATTAAAGTTAAATGCTTTTGTATATCAAGACACTATCAACAGTGGGAAGGCAACCCACACAATAGGAGAAAATGTATACAAATTATATATCTGATAAGGAGTTAATATCAAGAACATAAAAAAGAATTTCTACAACTGAATAGAAAAAAAAAATAACAATTAAAAATGCACAAAGGACTTAGATATTACTCCAGAGAAGATATACAAACACCAAAAAAAAACATGAAAAAAAAAAAGAAAGAAAAGATGCTCAGCATCACTAATCATAGGGAAATGCAAATCAAAACCACAAGACATTACTTCACACCCATCAGGCTAGCTATTATTAAAACAAACCAACACAAGAAGCAAAACACAGGAAATAACAAGTGTTGGTAAGGACACGGGAAATTGGAACCTTTGAGCACTGTTGGTAAGAATATAAACTGTAGGAGCCACATTGGAAAACAGTATGGTGTTTCCTTAAAAAAATTAAAAATAGAATTTTCATGGAATCCTTCAATTTCACTTCTAAGTATATACTTGAAAGAACTGAAAGCAGAATCTGAAAAAATTATTTGTATACCAATGTTTGCAGCAGCATTATTCACAATAGCCAAAAGGTGGAAACAACCCAAGTGCCCACCAACAGATGAATGAATAAACAAAATGTGTTACATACACACAACAGACTATTCAGACTATTCCTTAAAAAGAAGGAAATTCTGAAACATGCTACAATGTGAGTGAATCTCCAGGACATTCTGTTAAGTGAAATAAGCCAGGAACAAAGGGACAGATAATGTTGATTCCACTTAAATGAGATATCTAGAGTGATCAAAGTCATAGAGACAGAAAATGGAATGGTTTCCAAGAGACGGAGGGGAAGGAGGAGTGGGGAGTTTTTGTCTAATGGATACAGAATCTGAGTTTTGGGAAGATGAAAAGAATTGTGGAGATGGATAGTGGTGATATACATCATACTGCTGAACTTACACTTAAAAATGGTTAAAATAAAAACTTTATGTTATAAATATTTACCACAACATTTTTACTTGAAAAAACTCTTCAAATAAATGAAGGCAACCAACATGGCCTCACAGAGGAATCTCACAGCCATCTCCTTCTGCTGTTCATCCTATTACATAAAGTCCAGTCATCCTCCGATCACTCTCCTCTGAATATCCTTCAGCTACCTACCTATAACTCATTTAGTCCATGGACCATAGACCTTGGCATGACAATGAACAGTTGGTTAAGAAGAGAAAAAGCCAAGACTTCCCTGGTGGTTAAGACTCTGCGCTCCCAATGCAGGGGGCCCAGGTTTGACCCCTGGTCCAGGAACTAGGTCCCACATGCCACAGAAAAGGTCCCACATGCAGCAACAAAAGATTCTGAGTGCTACAAGTAAGACTCAGCATGATGAAAAAAAGGAAAAAACCTATTATCTCTGACACTTCTGTTACTAGACTATTATTACTACAGCCAGAGACCTACTAGTTGATTCTCACGTTGTTAATTCCTATAGCGTTAACTGCCCAACTAAAGTCTATGTGCTTTTCTAATGTGCCACCACTGAAAACCTTTTGTCGGTTAAAATTCTTTCAGTGATTAAAAAGAAAAACAAATACATGAAATCTGTGCAAAAAACTTAAGCAAAAACAAAAAATGTATTGGTTCATGTAAATGTTCCCAAAATGGTGCTGGCTTAAAGCATGGCTTGATTCAGGGATTTAAACAATGTCACCAGGTCTCAATTATTTTCTTCTCTTAGCCCAGCTCTGCTCTTCTTCTCTTGTCTTCATTATTAGGCTCTCCACCCATGAGATATCCCCCATAACGCCTGGCTTCAGGGGTGGTACAACAAAACTTGCTCCCAGCAGTCCCCAAATATCCAAACTGTCACAGGCTTTCATGGGCTCTGATTGGGGCACATCCCTGAACCAATCTCTGTGGCCAGGATAGTGCTGGTGTTGATTGACTTAGTTCTAGTCCCATGTGCCAGCCCTGAGCAGGAACTAATCAACTCCATGGGCTGAAAGAGGAGAGGAGATAGTCCATAGAGGATTATAAGGTTAAGGTCACCAGCAGGGTAAGGGGATGCTGAGGAACAAAAATTACAAGTTCAGGCTTCCTTTGTAGTCCGCTGGTTAAGAATCCCCCTTGGAATACAGGGAGCACGGATTTGTTCCCTTGTCTGGGAAGATACCACATGCTTTGGGACAACTGGGCCCATGTGCCACAACTACTGAACCTGCCCTCTAAAACCCACAAGCTGCAAATGCTGAGCCCCCACGGAGCAACTGCCTGAAACCCGCATGACTAGAGCCCGTGCTCTACGACAAGAGAGTCCACTGCAGTGAGAAGCCCATGCACTACAACTAGACAGGAGCCCCTGCTTTCTGCAACTAGAGAAAGCCCTCACACAGCAGCGAAGACCCAAGCAGTCAAAAATAAACAAATAAATAAATATTAAAAAAAAAAAAAAACCTACAGGCTCAAAGTGAAAGTGTTAGTCACTCAATAGTGTCAGACTCTTTGCAACCCCATGGACTGTAGCCCACCAGGCTCCTCCGTCCTTGGGATTTTCCAGGTAAGAATACTGAAACGGGTTGCTGTTTCCTTCTCCAGGGGATATTCCTGACCCAGGGATCGAACCTGGGTCTCCCAAATTGCAGGCAGAGTCTTTACCATCTGAGCCACCAAACAGGTTCAACCACCATTCAGTTAGTTCAACCAAATATTTTATGGACTAAAATATATTACCTTTAGTTTATCTCTGTTAAATACAATGTTGTTAGAATCCTTCTGGTAAATTATTTGGAATTCTATTCAATCAGGCAATGCATTCCTTGTTTCTCTCAGCTGTGTGTACATAACAGTGTGATGAATGTGCCGAACAGATTTTATTGCCCTCAGTGATGAGTACACATTTATGGATCACATTTATACATGTGATATAAACAGGTTATAAACACCATGTACCTCAGCCCACCACCATGACCTTCCTTTTGAAGTGACATCTCCAGCATCTTCGGTATCAAGTCATACAACCTGACACCAGGCCCATCTTTATGCTTAAGTCTTGGCCCTGTTTCTTGTATCCAAAGATATTGAACAATCCTCACACAATGTCTGTGATCCTGGGAGGGCTTCTAGAAGAGAGTGAATGGTCTATGCAATCTATGCATCCTTCATCTAGCCATCATCAGAAAGACCTTTTTCTTTATATCCCCCAGATTCGAAATGCTGTTGAAACATGCACCCTCTCAAGAAACAGCGGTAGTAGCTGAGTATATATCCAGCATTTACAACACACTATGCCCTATTCTAAGAGCATATAGGGTTAAATATTAACTCATTTATTCCTCACAGCAACCTTATAAGGTACATGGTTATTATCATCATCATCTCCATCTTGAAGACAAGGAAACTAAGCCCCAGAGAGTGTAACTGGCCCACGTTTACACAGCTGGTTAGTACAAACCAGGAATTGAACCCCACTGCTGCAGCTCCAGAGTCCTTACACTTACACAGAAGTGGCATGTGCCTTTCACATCCGTCACCTCTCACTTCCGGGCTTGTCAAATGTGCATGTGAGTTGGCTTTGAAAGCAGCTCCTACAGTAACAAACCTACCATGGTTAAATTGGGAGCAGCTACTCACTTCACAAGGCAGTTTGTTGTCGCAAGTGAATCATTTTCAGTGACAAGCTTCTCCTGGAACAGCTTCAGCTGGTTAAAAAGTCATTAGTGACTTCCCAGAAGTACTGGGACCAGGAAACCCAGTCAAAGGGTTAGGACCACTGCCAACTAAAAATCCATTAGAACTATAAAGTGTCTCTAGCATAATGTCCACATTAGTAGAAAAACATGATTTTAAGAACTTTTCTTATACACGTATAATTTCCCTGAACCATGGCCACATGTGGGAGATATTAAGTAGGGGGCCTCAGCACAGCACTTCACTAGAGGTGTCCTCATAAACAAAATTCTCTCCCAGCCCTTCCATTGCTCTCCTGAGGTCACTTGACCCACAGTTCTCTTGTCACTTTTGGCAATACTATTAGTTGGTTCAAACATGCAAAAAGGTATAATCCAAGCGGCTAAGAAGAGGAGGAGAAAGAGATGGGGCATTTCCTCTTGCCTTCCCCTAGTACAGAGTCTAGCAGCAGCTGCTTCTCTTTCAGCAGGAGGGTCCTTTCCCCAGAAACAGACCTCACTGGGCTCACATGTAAAGAACCTGCCTGCTAGCTCAGGAGATGCAAGAGATGAGGTTCAGTCCCTGAATTAGGAAGATCCTTTGGAGGACGAAGTGACAACCTACCCCAGTATTCTTGCCTGGAAAATTCCCTGAACAGAGGAGCCTGTGGGGCTACAGTCCATGGGACCACAAAGAATTGGACACAACTGGGCAACTGAGCACACATCAAATTCAAAGGAGTTGCATATAGCTCTGTTTCTGTTAATTAAAAAATTTTTATTGGAATACAGTTGCTTTACAATGTTGTGTAAGTTTCTTCTATACAGCAAAGTGAATCAGCTATCAGTTCAGTTCAGTTCAGTCGCTCAGTCGTCTCCGACTCTTTGCGACCCCGTGAATCACAGCACGCCAGGCCTCCCTGTCCATCACCAACTCCTAGAGTTCACCCAAACTCATGTGCATCAAGTCGGTGATGCCATCCAGCCATCTTATCCTTTGTTTTCCCCTTCTCCTCCTGCCCCCAATCCCTCCCAGCATCAGAGTCTTTTCCAATGAGTCAACTCGTCGCGTGAGGTGGCCGAAGTATTAGAGTTTCAGCCTCAGCATCAGTCCTTCCAGTGAACACCCAAGACTGGTCTCCTTTAGGATGGACTGGTTGGATCTCCTTGCAGTCCAAGGGACTCTCAAGAGTCTTCTCCAATACCACAGTTCAAAAGCATCAATTCTTCGGCGATCAGCTTTCTTCACAGTCCAACTCTCACATCCATACATGACCACTGGAAAAACCATAGCCTTGACTAGATGGACCTTGGTTGGCAAAGTAATGTCTCTGCTTTTTAATATGCTATCTAGGTTGGTCATAACTTTCCTTCCAAGAAGTAAGCATCTTTTAATTTCATGGCTGCAATCAGCATCTGCAGTGATTTTAAAGCCAAAAAAAGTAAAGTCTGGCACTGTTTCCACTGTTTCCCCATCTATTTCCCATGAGGTGATGGGACCAGATGCCATGATCTTCGTTTTCTGAATGTTGAGCTTTAAGCCAACTTTTTCACTCTCCTCTTTCACTTTTGCCAAGAGGCTTTTTAGTTCCTCTTCACTTTCTGCCATAAGGGTGGTGTCATCTGCATACCTGAGGTTATTGATATTTCTCCTGGCAATCTTGATTCCAGCTTGTGCTTCTTCCAGCCCAGCAGTCCTCATGATGTACTCTGCATAGAAGTCAAATAAGCAGGGTGACAATATACAGCCTTGATGTACTCCTTTTCCTACTTGGAACCAGTCTGTTGTTCCATGTCCAGTTCTAACTATTGCTTCCTGACCTGCATATAGGTTTCTCAAGAGGCAGGTCAGATGGTCTGGTATTCCCATCTCTTTCAGAATTTTCCACAGTTTATTGTGATCCACACAGTCAAAGGCTTTGGCATAGTCAATAAAGCAGAAATAGATGTTTTTCTGGAACTCTCTTGCTTTCTCGATGATCCAACGGATGTTGAATCAGCTATATGTATACATATAACCCCTCTCTTTTTTGGATTCCTTCCCCATTTAGGTCACCACAGAGCACTGAGGACAGTTCCCTGTGCTGTACAGTAGGCCCTCATTAGTTATCCACTTTATACACAGCATCAATAGTGTATACATGTGAATCTCAATCTCCCCATTCATCCTCCACCCCCTTGCCCCATTGGGATTTGTACATTTGTTCCGTATGTTTGTGTCATACAGCTCTGTTTCTTTTGGATTCACCATGTCATGAAACCCCAGATGGTTCAAATGAAGGGCTTTTGTGAAGGGACTGCATGCAGAGATGAGGCAGGATTGAAAGGACAATGTTTGTTACCACAGTTAGCCCAGTGAGGTCTGGTTCTGGGGAAAGGACCCTCCTGCTGAAAGAGAAGCAGCTGCTGCTAGACTCTGTACTAGGGGAAGGCAAGAGGAAATGCCCCATCTCTCCACCACTCTCCCGCCATCACCTCCCATAGACACTGAGGGCCAGGAGGCCTGGGTGATGTGCTCAGTAACGTTAACCCTCAGGATTCAGAGCAAGAGGAAAGGGCAGAGAGCCCATCTAGAGGGCAGAGACTAAGGAGCACATTATCTCCTTCAAAGGTGGGTAAACTGAGTCACTGAAAGGGAAAGTAACATATATCAGATCAATAAAGGAAACCCAGAACCAAGATAAAGGCTCCACTTTCCAATCTGTTCTCACTGGTTTCAAGTAGTCTGAATGCTTGGAGACAATCATTAAATCTCAGAGGACATCTACTCCCTCAAGCTCCTTCCCAATAGATGACGTTACAAGGCAGCCCACTGGGGCCCACCTTTCTTCAGAAGTAGTGAAGTTGTGTGTGCTCAGTATGACTCAGCCTTCTGCCTGGATCTGCCAGAGAGACTTTCATGAATCACTTGTGTGGGTGACCCTCTGGGTGTTCTTACTCTTTCAGTGAATTCTCTCCACACACTGCTTGTCTCTGTTTGATTCATGAAGGTGATTCATCTGAAGAAGTTGACCTGACCATGGTTTATCAGGCAGCATCTAACGGAGATGTCAGTGCTCTGACTGCTGTGATTCGGGAAGACCCTTCCATCCTAGAATGCTGTGACAGTGAAGGTGAGCTATTTATGCATTTTGGATCCTACAGAATGTCCTGATCTGCCCTTTCAGAAATGGCCTCCAGAGGTGAGCAGTGTTAATAAAATGATATTTGAAAGTCTACTTTGATACTGAAGAGTCAAGGAATAGCCTGCCTGTAACCATGTACGGTTCCCTCAGTATTTCATTGAATGAGAATCATGGACACAAATCTTCAAACTCTTTTATATCACCTCTTCTCATAAAGCTGTTCAGTCCGAGTTTATTTTCAACTTCTTTGTATGAGTGACAAAAGTAGATAGGTGAAGTAGATGATGTTAGAAGAAGGATATGAAAAGAAGAGGCTATTTTTAGTAGCAGTGGATGTTAGGGAAAGTGTGGTTATTAAAGCCAGAGAGCTAGGACTCCTGCTTCTGGGAAGATGGGGCAGAAGTAGGATTTTTTTTTTATTCCTTCTGCTAAATACAACTAAAAATCCTGAATATTGTATATAGCCTAAACATAAGAACACTCTGGAAGGTAGAGAGAAAATGACAGACTAGCTAGGAACTTGGGACCCAAGGAATGACATAGTGGTGAGTTTCCTGGGCTTCCTTTGTGCCCCAAATTCCCCAGACTTAGAACTGAAGAAGCTGACAATGTAGAAATGGCAATGGGCAGAGAGCAAAAAAGCCCCCAACAAAAGCCTGCTCTCTAGTCAAAGAACCAAGAAAGGGATCACATAGCAAGACAGAAAACTTTTAGACAGTAATGAGTCTACTCCACCAAACACTCCCACCAAAACAACAACAACAAACTACAACCTCAACCCCATTCATTCTAGCGAAGACCAAGCTGGGAGCCCACACCTCCACCTTCACCTGGGAATGAAGCCCCCACATCGCCACCGCTGAGGCAGTGTCAGGGGATTCCTCCACCCAATAATGAAGCGTCTTCTCCCTTAGATGTCAATAAAGGCTAAGTAAGGGACTTAGACTTCTAATCTTACCTGGCAGTACTAAGGTGGTGCCCCCCCTTCATTTCCCCTTTGGAGCAGTATCAGAAAAAAAAACAGCTAAAATAGAGGATTTAAGCAAGACTTAGGCAACTCATGATGAAATACTCCAAATGTCCAAGTTCCAAAGAAAATCACTTGACATACCAAGTATCAATAAGACCTCAAACTGAATGGAAAAAAGCAGTCATTAGATGCCAACACTGAGATGACAGATGTTAGAATTATCTGGCAAAAATTTTCAAGTAACCATGGAAAAATGCTTCAATAAGCAATTGCAAGTATGCTTGAAACAAACAAACAAAAAATAGAAAGGCTCAGCAAAGAAATAACAGATATAAAGAAGAATCAAATGGAAAATTTTAAAACTGAAAAATACAATAATTACAATTAAAAACTCAATGGCTAAGCTCAGCAGCAGAACGAGGAAGCAGAGGAAAGGATCAATGAAACTGAAAATAGAACGATAGCAATGAGACAATCTGAACAACTGAAAGAAAAAAGGTTAAAAAATGAAGAGGAAGACTAAGAAGAAGAAAGAAGAAGAGAAGAAAAACAAAAAGGAGGAGGAGGCGAGGAAGAGGTTGCAGCCTCAGGACCAAT
This sequence comes from Moschus berezovskii, assembly GCF_049115385.1. NCBI lineage: Eukaryota > Metazoa > Chordata > Mammalia > Artiodactyla > Moschidae > Moschus > Moschus berezovskii. The sequence continues at coordinate 54,343,666 of NC_142477.1, read as the reverse complement.
GAAACTACAACAAGGACTTCATCATTGGTTTCTCTATCCTAGTATTTCTGGGAAGTAATTAATCATTTTTAACCAGTTCACTTGTCCTAAGAGGAGCTTGGAATTCCCTTATCATGACAATAAAATGTTTTGTAAAGTGGGTGGTTGCTCCCTAATTTATCCATGGTAGTCTTTTCATTCATTTGTTTTTTGAAGAAGAATTACTTATACATCTGCTTTGGGGTTAGAAGTTGGAAATGAGAGAAAATAAAGAAAATCAATGAACCAAGAAACTAATTCTTTGAAAAGGTCAATAAGGCTTATAAACCTCTACCAATAAGGACAAAAAAGAAAAAGAAAGATATCCAAGTTATCACTATTAGGAATAACCCTGCAGACTTTAAAGGATAATAAGAAAATATAGCAAACAGCTCTACACACATAATTTGACTATTTAGATGAAATGGAGGAATTCCTCAAAAAAGATAAATGACCACAGTTCACCCAATAGGACATTATTTGAATAGTTCTATAACTATGAAGGAACTTAAATTCATAATTTTAAAATTCCCAGAAAAAGACATCATCAGGCCTAGATGATTTCACTGGGGACTTCGAGAAACTTTTAAATAAAATTAATACCAACTCTACATAATCTCTTCCAGAAGAAAAGGAAACTTTTCTGATTATGAAACTAATATAACTCTGATATCAACATATGACAAAGATGATATAAAAAATAAACCTATAGACCAATACTCCACATGAATACAGATATAGACAGACATCCTTAGTAAAATATCAGCAAATAGGGACTTCTCTGATGGTCCAGTAGTTAAGACTCTGCACTTCCAATGCAGGGGGCACAAGTTCAATCCCTGATTGGGGAACTAAGATTCTACATGCCATGAGGTGCAGCCAAAAAATAAAAAGTAAATAAAAAATTTTAAAAACAAGCAAACAAAAATCAGTAATATATAAAAAAGAATTATATACCATGACCAAATGTGGCTTGTTCTAGGAATGTAAGTCCATTTCAACACTTGAGAATTGAGGCTTTCCTGGTGGCTCAGTAGTAAAGAATCTGCCTGCCGGTCCTGGAGATATGGGTTCGATCCCTGGTCCAAGAAGATCCCACATGCTATGGAACAACTAAGCCCATGCACCGCAACTATTGAGCTTGTGCTCTGGAGCAGCAACAAGAGAAGCCACTGCAATGAGAAGCCACCTAGAGAATAGCCCCCTCTTGCCACAACTAGAGAAAAGCCCATGCAGCAATGAAGACACAGCACAGTCAAAGATAAATAAACCTTTAAAAAAAACTTGAAAAATTAAGCAATGTATATTTTAACCAACTAAGAAGAAAACCCACGTGACCATATCAATTGATGCAGAAAAAGCATTTGACAAAATTTAGCACACATTCATTATTAAAAACTCTCAGAAAGATAGGAGTGGAGGGGATCTTCCTCAATTTGATAGTATCTACAAGAAACCCTAGAGCTAATGTTTTACTTATTGGTGAAAGACTGAATGCTTTGCCCCTGAGATGGGCAACAAAGCAAAAAAGTTCATTCTTTCTTATATTCAAGATAGCCCTGGGAGTTCTAGCCAGTGCAAAAAAGCAAGAAAATAAATAAAAAGCATACATATTGAAAAAGAAAACTGTTCCCTTTTTTGCACAACTTGATTGTCTACATAGAAAATACTAAAAAACCTATCAAAAACTCCTACTAATGAGTTAAGCAAGGTGCCAGGATACAAGATCAATATACAAAACCAAATTTATTTCTATTGATATATACTAGAAATGAACACATGGACATCAACATTAAAACCACAATACCACAAAACCACAAAACCACACATTAAAATCACTCAATAAAAAATATTTATTTAGGTGTGAATAAAACAAAATGCATTCAAGATTTCAGTTCAGTTCAGTTTAGTTCAGTCACTCAGTCATGTCCGACTCTCCGCAATCCCATGAATCACAGCACGCCAGGCCTCCCTGTCCATCACTTACATACTCTAAACTATAAAATGCTGATGAAAGAAATCAAAGATTTAACATAAATGGAGAGATCATGTTCATGTATTAGAATGCTCCCCAAATTCAAATACAAGTTTAATGCAATTTCTATCAAACTCAAGTAAGATATCTTTTGTGGATATAGACAAGATTATCTAAAATTTATATAGAAAGCAAAGAAACTAGATGAGTTAAAACAATTTTGAAAAAGAAGAATGAAGTAGGGGAGAATTCAGTTCAGTCGTTCAGTTGTGTCTGACTCTTTGCGACCCCATGGACTACAGCACGCCAGGCTTCCCTGTCCATCACCAACTCCTGGAGCTTACTCAGACTCATGTCCATTGAGTCGGTGATGCCATCCGACTATCTCATCTTCTGTCGTCCCCGTCTCCTCCTGCCCTCAATCTTTTCTAGCATCAGAGTCTTTTCAAATAAGTCAGTTCTTTGCATCAGGTGGCCAAACCACTGGAGTTTCAGTTTCAACATCAGTCCATCCAATGAACACCCAGGATTGATCTCCTTTAGGATGGACTGGTTGGATCTCCTTGCATTCCAAGGGACTTTCAAGAGTCTTCTCCAACACCACAGTTCAAAGGCATCAATTCTTCGGTGCTCAGCTTTCTTTATAGTCCAACTCTCACATCCATACATGACGACTGGAAAAACCATGTCTTTGACTAGACGGACCTTTGTTGGAGAAGTAATGTCTCTGCTGTTTAATATGCTATCTAGGTTGGTCATAACTTTTCTTCCAAGGAGCAAGCATCTTTTAATTTCATGGCTGCAGTCACCATCTGCAGTGATTTTGTATCACTAATCACCTCCAATAAGTGTGTGCTCTACCTGGCGGGAGGAGAAGGGAACGACAGAGAATGAGATGGCTGGATGGCATCACCGACTCTGTGGACATGAGTTTGAGTGAGCTCCAGGAGTTGGTAATGGACAGGGAGGCCTGGCGTGCTGTGATTCATGGGGTCGTGGAGAGTCGGACACTACTGAGCGACTGAACTGAACTGAACTACCTGTCTGCCTAGTCGGCATTGTTTTCTAAAGATACTTCCAGATTCTGCATTGTTCAAACCAACTCAGACTTAACCCTGCCCGTTATGTCCCAAATTATGCTGATTCCCAAGGTAGTAATAAATTAACTTTATCATCTACACAAAATGTTTTAATCAAGCAATTACACAAAATTACAAAAGATTTAATAGGGTCTAAACATACATAATTTATGTTGGGCTGGCTAAAAAGTGCCTTCAGTTTTTAAGTAAAAACTCTCTTATGTATTTTCTGCTGACTAATTCCAGACACTTTTCATCTAGTGCTGTTTTCAATTGGTCTATTTGAGAGCAATAGAAAGTGAAAGTCAAGTCATTCAGTTGTGTCTGACTCTTTGCAACCCCATGGACTGTAGCCTACCAGGCTCCTCAGTCCATGGAATTTTCCAGGGAAGAGTACTGGAGTGGGTTGCCATTTCCTTCTCCAGGAGATCTTGCCGACCCAGGGATCACACCCAGATCTCCCGCATTGCAGACAGATGCTTTACCATCTAAGCCACCAGGGAAGCCCTGGGAGCAATAGTTGGAATTGTTTGGTTTTCCAGGAGCTCATAATAGAGGACATCCTTCCTATTCCACCATATACATGTCACCTTCTTTGGATGAAGACCGGCCTGTGGTGTGGTTGGTGGTGGTTCATTTCACTTGCCCTGCAATCTTTTATGTTCCCACATTATTGTACAGAATCTACTTGTCATTACCCATCACAATTTGTTTCAATGTTTTTGTTACATTTAAGTAGAGAATCACATGCAGAAATATGGTCAAAAGTGTTTTTTTGCTTAACATGTGGAATCCAAACATTAAAGTGATTAACATAATCAAGCAGGTGCCAATGATTTTCCATACTTGATTTGGATATTTTGATATATCAGCTACCTTCCGTGTGGTATAATGTTGATTGTTCTCGGTTAATGTCTTGATTTGATCGTTATCAGCTTCAACTGGTCTACCCAACTGTGGAACATCGTCCAGCAAGAAATCTCTAGCATGAAACTTCACAAAACACTTTTGACATGTTCGATCAGTCACAGCACCTTTCCCATACAGTGTACAAATCTTTTTTTGAGTTTCAGTTGCGCTTTTATCTTTCTTGAAATAATAAAGCATAATATGCCAAAAATGTTGCTTTTTTCTTCCATCTTCAATATTAAAATAGCTACAAAAATTCACCAATTTTGATAATTTTTTAAAATGCACGCTGGTGTGATAGTTATCACAGTACAACCAAACAAAACTGTTTAGAATGAAGTTAGAGACAAGTAAGCACTACTACTAAAGACAACTTATAGAAAAAAAACAAAAAAACTTTTGGCCAACCCAATATAAATGCAGAAACAATCATCATCTCTCTTCAACTCAACAGCTGAATTTGTGTTGAGGGTAGTTCATCTGCAAAGAGCATAATAAATGAACAGGCGAATAAAGTCAACTCATAAATTTCACAAGTCAAACATTTTTAAAAGCTGTTGAAATGTCTCATTCCAGGATGTACACCCTTAATGCATGCAGTTTCTGGACGTCAAGTGGACACAGTGAAGCTGCTGTTAAAGATGGGAGCCAATATTAACACGCAGGACACTTATGGCCGCACAAGTCTCTGCCTGGCAACCTATCTGGTACCAACTGTATCTGTGGCGGGTGTGAAGGAGTGGGGTGAACTAGATGTGTTGTTATGGGGCCCCCACTTGCAGAAGGGTGATCTTTGATTTGTGCAGCTGGTCAAAAGAAATAGAAGTTAAGAAAATTTGCTTAACCATCTCCAAAATTTATATAATCACTTAGAATTGGTAGCATGGATTTAAGTCATTTTGGATCTTCCTAATAAGCCTCTAGGAGCTTCCCTGGTAAAAAAAAATCCACCTGCCAATGCAGGAGATGCAGGATCGATCCATGGGTAGGGAAGATCCCCTGGAGAAGCAAATGGCAACCCACTCCAGTATTCTTGCCTAGAGAATCCTATGGATAGAGGAGCCTGACGGGTGACAGGCTATAGTTCATGGGGTTGCAAAACAGTCGGACATGACTAAGCAACTAAACAACAACAAACAACAAGCAAACAGAATACACTGAAATCAAGCTGCTGCTAAGTCACTTCAGTCGTGTCCGACTCTGTGTGATCCCATAGACGGCAGCCCACCAGGCTCCCCCGTCCCTGGGATTCTCCAGGCAAGAACACTGGAGTGGGTTGCCATTTCCTTCTCCAATGTGTGAAAGTGAAAGTGAAGTCACTCAGTCTTCTTCTAAAATTCAAAATTTCACATTTCTTGGGCTAGATAACCACTTAAGGGACAGGGAAGAAGTTCTCTAGATCATGGTGAGCAGTGAGCTTAGCAAGTTAACACCGTTGCAAACAACTCTTTCTGGGAACGCATTCTAAGGGGTTGCATGGGAAGTATGCCTGCATGACAGCACGGCATTACCCTCTACTGTTGACACCACCTCTGTTTGGAAGCCCAAGGCAGGGCCCCTCACTGGCTCTTCTGAGGTTCCCTGGGAGGTGAGAATAGATAATATCTTAGCGATTACACTGTGACGCCAGCCACTCTCTCTGCCAATTTTTGAATTAAAGTATTAAAGAGAAACTTGACAAAGGGAGCATTCAGAAATTGTCTCAGTCACAGATTCAAACTCAGTATACAAATAAACTTACCATAGAGGTGTAGTCCTAGGCAAATTTCTTCACCTCTTTACGCCTCTTTCCTCATTTGTAAAATGTAGTAAAAATAATACCCTAAGTTGGTCACAACTGAAGGAGAACCACGTGCAGTCACCCAGCACATAGTAGTACAAAGCATTGTTTTTTGGTTCTAAATAATGACCATGAGATTCAGATGTAGTCAATAGTTTTCTGATTTCTTTTCTGAGGAAGAAAAAAAGAAAACCACATACATAGTTCCACAAAATGTTGCAAAATGATAAAAAAGTTTCAAACCTTCCTCCATCAGAAGATTTGTTTTTCAAAAGCTATAAAACTTTGGCAACTCTGCAATTTGTCCAATATGCTTTTCTTTTGGTCTCCTGCTCATATTTTTCCTTTTAATCAGAGAACTTGATGATTTGGGCGTTAGGAATTAAAACCAGATTTAATACCTTAGTAAACTATGACTCAAGACTGAAAACTATTTGCTTCTACTTAACACTCAGATGGAGAAGGCACTGGCAACCCACTCCAGTACTCTCGCCTAGAAAATCCCATGGACGGAGGAGCCTGATAGGCTGCAGTCCATGGGGTCGCCGGGAGTCGGGCAGGACTGAGCGACTTCACTTTCAATTTTCACTTTCATGCCTTGGAGAAGGAAATGGCAACCCACTCCAGTGTTCTTGCCTGGAGAATCCCGGGGACGGGGAAGCCTGGTGGGCTGCCGTCTCTGGGGTCGCACAGAGTCGGACACGACTGAAGTGACTTAGCAGCAGCAGCAGCAACACTCAGATATTATTGGTCAGCTCTACAAAGCCATATTCAGTCTTAGAATCTATGAATTTCATTGTGCTTTTGATGAAAGTTTTTTTTTCTAGACTTTTCAGAACTGAAAGGTCTTACTGTTATCTTTCTTTCTCTTCCATGCATTTAGTAACATTTTTACTACTACCAGTATTGCAAGGGAAAATATTCAGTAGTATTTCTCTTGTTATTGGGTAATCTTGAGGCTTACCTATACAGGAATGGAATAAAGCAGGGGAAAAATCGAGTTTTATTATATTATTATTCATAATCATAACTGCATTTACTTATAAGTTTATTTATAATTAGGTGGGAAACCCAAGTGATTTTGGATGAATGTTGGAGATATTCTCCTTGGCATGTGAGCCAAGCTCAGTTATCAGCAGGGTTGGGTCAGTTACTTAAAGTATTAATGAACAGAAAGGAAGGACTAGCCTGAAGTTATATTTTCCCTCTGAAATCAGAGAGACAGTGGAGAAATGACCCAATTTTAAGTGCTAACCAAGGAGGAGTCAAGCATCAGATGTGGCAATATCAGGTCTCAATCTGGTGAATTTGTAGGCAATAGAGAGTTCACAGGAAGAGTCTTGGGGAATTCAGAGGTGGATAAAACAACAATTGGGAACACATAAGAGGATGCTGGTAATAGATCCATATTCAACAGCAGAAAGGGCAGTCAGTGGCTGGCAGGGTCCCAGCCATTGGAGTAGAGCTCAGTTTAGAATTCTAGGGATCAGAAAAGAGACCGACTAGAGTAACAAAGTTACTATCTTTAGGGTTGCTAGAAAGAGAACTTGGAAAAGGGGAAGAAAGGCCATATTTCAGATATAGGTGAACTGAGGCACAGAGTGGAGTCTGGGACATAAAGACTTAGGGACGTCTGTGGTGGTCCAGTGGTTAAGAACCAAATCACAATTTGGCAGGAGGCTGCCAAATCAGGGGACACAGATTCAGTCCCTGGTGTAGGAATATTCCACTTGCTGATGGGCAACTAAGCCCATGCGCCACAACTGCTGAGTCCAAGCTCCACAACTACTGAAGCCCTCCCACTTTGGACCCCACGCTCCACAACAAGAGAAGCCACCTCAGTGAGAAGCCTGCACACTGTAACTAGAGAGTAGCCCCCACTCGCTGCAACTAGAGAAGCCCTTGTGCAGCAACTGAGACCCAGTGAAGCCAAAAATAAATAAATAAAATGATGACATAGGAACCCAGTTTTGAAATTGGACCATGGCATCCAGTTTTGGAATTAGCATGATATGGAGTTGAGCCCATAAGGGTCTAGAGTTGACTAATCATCCTCATCACTTGCCACCTTTGGCTCTGGAAACTGAGTATAAAAGGGGAATGAATCTCGGCGAGTGGCCCTAGAATTGGGGAGACAGAGGCAGAAGACTCTAGGATCCATCTGCCCCTGACAGGAAAAGGTCCTCCAGAAAACTCAAGAATCCACACCTCAAGACCTTCAGTCCTCTGCTGTCTGAATGGGAGGTATGGGCCTTAACCAACCACTTCAGGTCAAAAAAAATATGTTTTTAGCCAAACCAAAAGAAGAGAGGGAAAGAAAACTGGAGAAAGTTTATTGGACTCTGTTACTATGTCATGCGGGATTGTGTTATATAACATTGCTTTTGCTCTTCCAGGGATGGCTGGAAGGCTGTGTGAGTCTACTCAGAAATGGTGCCAAGCACAATATCCCAGATAAAAATGGCCGTCTGCCACTGCACGCTGCCACCGCTGAGCCCGATGTGAGGTATGTCTGTAGCCAGGTTCACACGACACTCAAATTGGGATGCATCCAAGTTGGATTAGTAGCTCTCTTAATCCAACCCTTGTAGCAAATAAAAACAAAATCTATCCATTTCTTTGGTATTTGCAGCACACAGGACCACATCTCAGTGAATCAAAATACCCTGGAATAATTTCAACTCTAATATCACTCTCATTTTGACTTTGATAAAACCCTTTTCTCCTAGTCTCTGATTTAATAAGAAATGCTATGTGTCACCATCTGAATTTGTATATTCATTCACTCAGTCAATGATTAATTCAATAACTATTTATTGCATGCTTAGAGTGTTTATTATGGACCAAGCATTTCTCTAGGCCCTAGATTTCCACATGAGCAAGACAGTGGCTCTGAATTCACAGATCTTACTTTTGGGTGAAGAAGTTAAGTGACACACTAGCAAACAAATAAATAGTATAATTTCAAGTAGTGATGAGGGCTATGACGGAAACCAAACAAGGTAAGAGAACGTTACTGTCTGAACTCAGAGTCATGCCAGCATTTAAGGGTGGTGTCAGCTACAAATTGGCACTTGTCACTGGCACTTGCCATCTATCTCTGACTATTTCCCAACTGGCACTAGTGATAAAGAATCCACCTGCCAATATAGGAGACGCAAAAGATGAGGGTTTTATCCCTGGGTCAGGAAGATCCCCTGGAGTAGGAAATGGCAACTCCCTTCAGTATTCTTGCCTAGAAAATTCCACGGACAGAGGAGCCTGGTGGGCTACAGTCCATGGAGTCACAAAGAGTTGGACGTGACTGAGCGACTGAACACACATCTGCCTCTATAAAGATTAAATCACGTGCTGCTACAGCTGCTGATTTTCAAACCCCACCCACACCCTCTCCCACCCACCCCTCACCTCCCCACAACCAGGAAAGGAGTTCAGGAGTTCAGAGCAGAAATGAGACATGTGCTCAGGGGAAAACTGGCAGAACAGGTCTTCAGATGGTTCGATATTTTCAGGAGCCAATGTTATGAGCCCAATTCTTGTATCTCCTCATATCTAGAAAAGCACTAAAATCCTCCATGGTGATGACTGCTCCTTGTGACTAGCAAAAGCTTCATGAGACTGGAAAAAACCTTCTGGAAAAGTGAGCTCTTGACTGCATATATTCCCCCTTCCCCAAAACCTCGTATATACGCTGACCTTCCCCGCTTCTTTTCTGGAGTAGTTTCTCAGAGCTACCTGAGTTCGCCCCAGCTGCAGTCCTCATTTTGCCCCCAAATAAAGCTTAATTCACAACCCTCATGTTGTGCATTTTTGTAAGTCAACAGCTGGAAGGAGACAAAGACTCAGAAAAGGAGACTGAGAGGGCAGAGGGTAACCAGTGCGTTAGCAGGAAAACCAGGAGTGTGTGATCCTTGAGGCCATGCAAAGGAAACTCCTCAAATAGTTACTTTCTTGTAAGACGATTGTGCAACAAAGGAAAAAGCTTTGCCCAGAGAGTCCTCTGTCCTGAGTGGCCTGGATCCCCAATCTTTCAAAAGCCCCTCCTAGCAGCTTGATAACAAAGTTTCCCAGGATGAAATCAGCAACACTCCAGGCACTTCCTGAACCTTTGCTAACAGAGCAGACCTCTGACAGGAATTTCACATCCCAGAGCTAAGCAGTAGGCCAGCCCCTCAGGGGGTGCCTTCTGCTGCCTCCTTCTCCACACCGTGTCCAGAAGAAAACTGAAGCCCGTGGGGGTTGAGGAGACCAAGGCCCCTTCCAGGTTGAGAGGTGATAGGGTTTCTTCATTTCAGTCTGGTTTACACTGAAGTAAGAGGACTTGGGAAATTCCAGGACTATTCCCAACCAAGTCTTGCCTCTTATTATCATTGGATCATATCCAGCAATAATAGAAAACTAAGATTTACTCAAAGCCCAACAAAACAAGGAAGTTTAGAGAAGAAACAGCAAGCCCGTCGCTAACAATCTGTGGACATCATAAAAAGATGACTACCTTTTGATGAAAAAAGAATGACTTTTCTAGACAACCCACAAAAATATTTAGTCACAAAATCATACTGTTTTCCCAAGAGTGTGTGTGTTAATTGCGTCTGACTCTGCGACCCCGTGGACTGTAGCCCGCCAGGCTCCTCTGTCAATGGGATTTTTCAGGCAAGAATACTGGATTGTGTAGTCATTCCCTTCTCCAGGGGATCTTTCCCAACCAGGGATCGAACCCCGGGTCTCCTGCATTGCAAGCAGATTCTTTACCATCTGAGCCATCATTTTAAAGACTAATCTGCATCAATTTACTCCACTTAGGTGTTTTTTACCTACCTCACTCAGAGCAGTCATTTCAAAATCTCCATAACTAATTCTGGAAAATGAACACCTGCTTTTGTAAAAAAATAGCTGTTGTAAAAAATAAAATCCAAGTCTTCAGTTTTTTTTTTTAAATTTTTGGCTGTGCTGGGTCTCCATTGTAGCATATAAACTTTCTCTAGTTGAGGCAAGCAGGGACTACACTCTAGTTGCGGTTCAGGGCTTGTTATCATAGTGGCTCCTCTTGTTTCGGAGGATAGGCTCTCGGGTACAGGCTCAGTAGTTGTGGCTCATGGACTTAGTTGCTCTGCGGTATGTGGAATGTTCCTGGACCAGAGATCGAACCCATGTCCCCTGCATTGGCAGGTGGATTCTTAACCACTATACTATACCACCAGGGAAAGTGAAAGTGTTGGTGGCTCAGTTGTGTTCAATTCTTTGTGACCCCATGGACTCTAGCCCACCAGGCTCCTCTGTCCATGGAATTCTCCAGGCAAGCATACTGGAGTGGGTTGCCATTTCCTACTCCAGGGGATCTTCCTAACCCAGGGATTGAACCTGGGTCTCCTACATTATAGGCAGATTCTTTACCATCTGAGACACTATAGAAGCCTTACCCAGCATTTTAACATAATATAAATTCATTCCAATGTAGGTTTCCTGGACTGGGAGCAGGGGAGGTGGCTCCCCTCCACAGATGATTCAGAGATGCCAACTTGTGGCTTCATTATCTCCTAGGATCACAGAATCCTTTTTGTTCAGTCCACAGATAGGGTAAGAGGAGAGTAGACAAGCCTCACTTATTTCTTTAAAATCTCGGCCTGTAAATGACACACTTCACTTCTTTTCACATTCCATTAATAAAGATGAGTCATTTGGCCATAAGGAGCGCTAGGGAACATAGTCCCTGACCAAGAAAGAATCCACATCCTGGCAATGACTCCAATCTAAGAAAGGGGGACAAGAATTTTGGTGAAAAGTGGGCTCTGCCATTAAACTATTGCACCTAATGGGTGAACTAAGCCTTTGCATCAAGATCCTCAATTTGGTCAACAGAGTAAGCTTATCATCTGAAATCACTACAATAATATATTCAAAACCAATCTAAGCATACTTCCTCTTTTGTGGATTTATTAGACTAGTTCTTATTATGCCTCTAGACTCTCTAGGACTTACATTACATCAGTGTAACTGGGAGAACACAGGGCTGTGGTTTCCCCTTCTCATGAGACTGTCCCAAATGACCCAGTCACCACCCTTGGAAGAGCTGAAGCCAGAAAAATAAAATCCTCTTTGTACTAATGATATAGTTTTATTGTCCTAGATGGACAGTTTGCTGATTCTGGAAGATAAAATCAGCTTTAATTATGGTAATGCTAGCTGCTGTAACTAGTAAAACCCAAAGGGTAAGATTAAATGTTCCAAAACCAAAATTAGCATTTCTGATAAACATTATCCAAAAATGAATTGGGTTAAACCTTCACAGCTGTTGAGGGGGAAAAATTCTACAATGTTAAGAGTTGTGAATTAAGTTTTATTTGGGGCAAAATGAGGACTATAGCCCAGGAGATAGCATTTCAGATAGCTCTGAGTAGGGGGAAGGTCAGTGTCTATATGATTTTGGTGAAGGGGGAGTCCATACATTAACCACGTATTTTTGCAGAAGGTTACTGCGAGTCATGAGAAGCAGCTGCCACCATGAAAGATTTTAATGCTTTTCTAGATATGAAGAGATGTAAGAATTGGGCTCATAAAGCCTTCTTCTGAAAATATCTAACTCCATGAAGGCCTGTTGTGCCAGTATTTTTTTCCCAGAGCATGGGGTGTCTCCTTCCTGATCTCCACATTAACTCCTTTCAGGGGGTAAAGTCAGCAAACTCAGCAGTTTGGACTGAATCTTTGTAGAGATAGGGCAACGGCCAACCTTTAGTTTTGTACAACCCATATAGCAAATCAGCTGACTTTGTTACCTAGAGAACATTTCAAAACTACCTTGACTGAAAGGATTTCTTATGGAATTACATTGCTTAAAATGAGAAATCTTCTGACTGTAGCAGTTTGATAACATCTGCATTAAATGTTTCAAGGCAAAACTAACCAAGCCAAAGAACTTGGGCTTCAATTACCCGTTTATGTGTCTACTTGAACTCAGAATCACTTTCTAAGAAAAAATCTTAGTCTACCTTACAGGCATCTTCTAATCCTAAAATCATAATGCAGAAGGGAGTGACCTTCCATTAAGTCATATAAATCTGTTCAACTATTTAATTTTCCTAAGTGGACACAACTTTAGGCCAGCTTGTCTGACCATTAAAGCATAGAGGTCTATAGTTATAACAAGCATGAAGATGACAAGCAGCATTGATTATTTATCATGTTCTGAGCAAAATTCTGAGCACTTTCTATGTGCTATCTCATCTAACCATTACCACACCCATAATGTGATAGGTAATATTTCTATCCCCATTTTACAGAGAAAACTAAGGCATCAAGAAGAAGAAGATAACTAATTGCCTAGTGCATGTGTGAAGATAAGTAACCTGCCCAGTGGATCTGCCGTGCTCCTGGAGTCCACTGCTATGAATTCATTTCAATTGAATTCATTTTAATGGCCATATTTTGTCATTAAGCCCTCAGTCTACCCTGAGAGGCCTTATGCAAAACATATGGGACTTCCCTGGTAGTCCAGTAAATAAGACTCCGCTCTTCCAGTGCAGGAGACACAGGTTCAATCCTTGGTCCAAGAAGTTCTGCACACCATGTAGTAAAAACAAAAAAAGAAATAGCCTTACAGAATTCCTTGCTGTCTGATTGTCAGGAAATATTTTGTTCATTACAGTGTCCAAAAACAATCTTTTCTGAAAAACCACACAAGAAAAATTTCTACTAAAGGAGGAATTCCTGTGCTTCTTCCGATGAATTCTTTTTACTCTGTGGACCCTGTGACTTATGATCAGGTTTCTCTCTTTATATATTTAGAAAACTCAAAACCCAATTTGTGTCTCACCTCTGGCAGGCACATAGGACCATAATTATGTGTTCTTTATCCTGCCCTCGTTTTCTCTCTGCCTAGTTTCTTCTTGTGATCTTGTCTTACTATATGTATCTGAAAACCACCTAAAATCCTATTTTTGGATGGAGGTAAAGGGTGGTCAGGAGTGCCAGCCCAGGCGTCAGACTGGCTGAGGATGAATCTGGCTCCATCTCTTACAGACACTATTATTGGGCAAGTTAACATATTAAGGTCCAGCTGTCTTTTTTAGAAAGTAGGAGTAATACAGCATTTACCTCCTAGATACGTAGGCAGAAGTAAATGAGAAAATATGTGGGAAAGCACTGAGCACCATCAATTGTCAGTGTTCACTGAGTGTTAGTGACGATGATGAGGGTGAGGATATTGATGATGATGATGATGATGATGATGGAAGACAAAAATAAAAAGGTACAATTGATCAGCACTAAAGAATGAAACCCTGATACCGCCACCTACCAGCCCTGGCCTTTCCCACCTTAACACACACAGGTCCACAAAAAATACAACCACACAGGTACATGTACACACAGTCCTGTACTCACTGACGTGAGCACACATTTCCTGTGAAGTTCATCAGGGTATGAACAGCACTCCCGTTTGTTTTAACCTTGGGACGTAGAGCATTGCAAGATTTTAGAACCTGCTGCTGCTGCTAAGTCACTTCAGTCGTGTCCAACTCTGTGTGACCCCATAGACGGAAGCCCACCAGGCTCCCTCGTCCCTGGATTCTCCAGGCAAGAACACTGGAGTGGGTTGCCATTTCCTTCTCCAATGTGTGAAAGTGAAGTCGCTCAGTCGTGTCCGACCCTTAGCGACCCCACGGACTGCAGCCTACCAGGCTGCTCCATCCATGGGATTTTCTAGGCAAGAGTACTGGAGTGGCTTGCCATTGCCTTCTCCAGTGAGCATCAAACTCAACCATTAGCTCCTCTGAAACTCCCTTGTCTGCCTTTGTCAGTGTACTTACCTGTATATTTTCCCTCTAATCGTAAGCATATGTGCTGGCCACATTGTGGACTTGTACTCAGGTACTCAGACTCCTTTGCAAATCTACTCACCCCTAGATTTCCAAACAGCACACACTCCTTCCACTCGGTGCTTGCTGGAGACTATTGAGAGTGAAGTCTCAAACTGAAGCAGCTTGTAAACAAGCCAAGGAGACACTTCAATTAGCCTTTTGCCTCCAGAGAGATTTTGGTTCTCTGATGGAAACAACTCGCTAGCAAACCAACCAGTCAATGTGCAGCCTTCGCTAAGCGATAGCTCAGTGGGGAATCTAAGCTCCTGTACGGAGGAAGGACCTATAATTAAGAACACGAGGGCAAGTTGCATGGACAAAAGCAAAGGAGCACAAGTTTCATCTCATGAGTCCCCTTCTTGCTTTGAATACTCCACTTCTCAGCACGTCTGAATTTTCTCCCTTTCAGCTCCCCATGGCTCTTCTTGCTTCCTTGGCTAGGACATTCAGAGGGCGCCGATGTGAAAGAAGGGGCATGATCATTAACAAAGCTGCAAAGAGCATGCAGTTGTGTTTGTACAATGCTGAGCATGCTAGAGTTGGAAGGCAAGCAGCGATTTCCTCTGAAAGCAGTCACAGGGCTCTCTGAAAGTCATTTTCATCGTCTCCATGGTTACCAGCAGATTTTTTTCTTTTTTTTTTTTCCTGCCAAAGTGCCGGCAGCTCTGCCTCTTTTTATTCTCTTGATTGCAGCTAGAGGGAGGAAGGAAATCACTTCTTTGGGGTCCCGCTCTTTAGTTTCGAGATGATGCATCCTAATCTGCAGTGGATGTTTCATGGCAGCTTACTCCCACCACTGGGCAGATCAGGGACAGGAGAGCAGATGGCAGCTTTAGGGACCCTTTTCCCCAGTCATCCCCGGGCTGAGCCAGCTTCAGGACTGTGAGCCCAAGGGCCAGCAAAACAGAGAAGCTCCAGGAGACAAGCCTCCCTTCTTTCTAGGATACTTCTAACTGAGCTCTCCCTGGCCAACCAATCACCTCATGGCAATCAGAGGACCCCAAGATATAAGGGGTAGGGCCTTTTTGTAATAAGAAATCAATCATTATATAGAATTTATTATAGTATATAAAGTCCATTCTAAGAGCCTTATGGGCATTG
The DNA here is from genome assembly GCF_049115385.1 of Moschus berezovskii. Taxonomy (NCBI): domain Eukaryota; kingdom Metazoa; phylum Chordata; class Mammalia; order Artiodactyla; family Moschidae; genus Moschus; species Moschus berezovskii. The sequence goes on along the minus strand of NC_142477.1, from coordinate 54,327,949 downwards.
ACTCATTTACAGTTACAACGGATCTTTAGAAAAGAGGTGTTATGTTTATTTTACAGGTAGGAAAATGTACACACTGAGAGTTTCCTAACGAGTCCAAGGTCTGGCTGATTGGTGAGGGAGCAGGGGTTCTCACAGAGGCAGTCTGGCCCCAGCCTTTGTGCTCTCATCACCCCAACTCTGCTGGGACCTGGATCTGCTGTCCTGACAGCTGGGAGGAGGTGGGCCTGATGCTGTGGCTGGAGATCTAAGAGTTGGACAGAGTTTTAGCCAGTGGTAATAGATGGACTTGGGGGTTATGGGATAAATATTCCTGAGTCAGCTTAGCATGTAACAGGAGTGCAGCGCTAAGAAAACAAAACTAAGAGGTCTGCAAGTCCACTGGTCATTAAGACATATGTGGGACAAGTTTCTTGCAGACTGCCTCTGCAATATAGAAGCACCAGGCTGAAACCAGACACCTGGGTTCCGTCCAAGCTGGATAACCAAGGTAATGTGTGCTGGCCTTGACAAGCAATGTAGTGCATTGGGTCATTTGTTCTCATAAAATGGGAGAGAGAGAGAGAATACCCATCTGTAAATTTGTACCAGCTTTAAGATTGATGAGTCTTAGTGACTTAGGAATCAAATGGAGGCAAACAGAATAGATTTGCATATATCACTCAGAGTCATGACAGGGAAAACATGAAAAGGGATGACTAAGAAAGTTCAATGAAAGGCTATTTGAAATTAGGGCTTCCCTAGTGGCTCAGATGATAAAGAATCTGCCTTCAATGCAGGAAACTCGGGTTCGATCCTTGGGTTGGGAAGATCCCTTGGAGAAGGGAATGGCTACCCACTCCAGTATTCTTGCCTGGAGAATTCCATGAACAGAGGAGCCTGGGGGGCTACAGTCCATGGGGTCACAAAGAGTTGGACACGACTGAGCGAGTAACACATTTGAAATCAACTAACAAGAGATGGTGACAATCTCTACCCCTACTCTCCTCCTAACGCAGGAAAATGTTTCACCCGGAGCTCACAAGAGGTGAGGAAGGAAGCTCTTATTGGAAACTGTGTTGTAGTTGTAATTGGAGTGCAGGAGAGGGGCCACCTGGCAGGAGCCCAGGCCTTTTGTAGAGGAAAAGAGTCATTGTCAGAAAGGAAAGTGGCTCCTCTCCTTCCTCCTGCAGGTTTTCCCACTGACCAAACCCAGTGGAAGTCAGAGGGCAGGGGACCTGGATGATGATATTGTTGGAGGTCAGCCTTCAAAGCAGGAATCTGCAGGGAGAGGCTGGATCTGAGATGCAAACAGAAATATCCAGCATAGGGCTCACCCCGTGATCTTCTGAGGCTCACCCAGGATGTGAGAAGAGGTCTTGATCTCCCCACCTCCATTCCCATCTGGGTAGAGTTCTCTTCCCCCAGTGTGATCACGCTGCTCTGGAGCAGCCCCAGAAAGGCCTGTCTGACTGCAGATGATCTCAGTCTGCTCAGGGTCAGCCAAGGATAACCAGACTGGACACAACTGACCCCCTGCTCCCTCTCACTCTCCTTCACTCGGCGCTTACACCAGATGTGCCCTAGACATCAGACCATGGCCATCAATGAGACACGGAGAGAGAGAGAAGAAGGGAAGGGAAGAGAGAGCAGGGGAGGGGAGGAGAAAGGAGAGAAAAAGAAAGAAAGATGGTCACCAGTTACCCTCCCCTCATAAAGAAGCTGTCAAGGGAAACATACAAAACAGTGTTAACCATAGTGCAATTATTTTTGTAGCATCTTCCCACCTGACGGAAGAATTCTAGAATTCAGAAAGGATAAAATAAATGTGCCATTTTCAGTCATAGTCACTGTCCCTTTAAAATCTGTATACTAGGAGCTTTGCACCTGTTACATTATTTAACTCCCACCGCCACCGTCACTGTTCTTATCCTTTTTACAGCAGTGAGGACCAGAAGTTCAGAAAGGTCATACAGTGGTGAAACCAGATTTAAATCACAGCATTGTCCTGGCTCCCCCAAAACAGTGATAAGACTAGATTTAACACAGGGAGCCCAGTCCGTTGCTCTGTGATGACCTAGAGGGGTGGGTGGGGGGAGGGAAGGAGACTCAAAAGGGAGGGAATATATGTATAATTATGGCTGATTTACGTTGTTTTAGAGCAGAAACCTGGAGAAAGAAATGGCAACCCACTCCAGTGTTCTTGCCTGGAGAATCCCAGGGACGGGGGAGCCTGGTGGACTGCCGTCTGTGGGGTCGCACAGAGTCGGACACGACTGAAGCGACTTAGCAGCAGCAGCAGCAGCAGCAGAGCAGAAACCAACACAACATTGTAAAAAAAAAAAAAAAACACCACTTAAGCTTCCTGTTTATATCACCCTCACTGAAGAAGTCTATCCCCATTTAAGTACTCTTTGTAATGCAGCATGATCAATCCCGCTGATCAGTATTAAGCAATTTAATACTTAGGGGCTTCTCTGGTGGCTCAGATGGTAAAGCATCTGCCTGCAATGCGGAAGACCCAGGTTCAATCCCTGGGTTGGGAAGATACCCTGGAGAAGGAAATGGCAACCCACTCCAGTACTCTTGCCTGGAAAATTCCATGGACGGAGGAGCCTGGTAGGCTACAGTCCATGGGGTTGCAAAGAGTCAGACATGACTGAGCAACTTCACTTTCACTTAGGACCTTAGGTGTAACCTAAGCTGAGCAACAGTGAAAATCTGATTCAGCAGAAAGACAAGCCATTTTATTTTTCAAATAATTCTTCCAAAATAATTTCTGGATTTTTTAATTGTTTCCACATAGACAACTGTTTATTGTCTTGGTGAGTTTAGTTTGCTGTTGGGATGGCCGTAGCAAAGTACCACAGGCTGGGTGGCTTAAACAACAGAAATTTATTTTTTCCCAGCTCTGAAGACTAGAAGTCCAACATCAAAGTGCCAATAGGCTTGGTTTCCTCTAAGACTCTCTCCTTGGCTTTCAATTACCATCCTCTTGCTGCCTCTCCACGTGGTCTTTCCACTGCAAAAGTGAAATGAAAGTGTTAGTCACTCAGTCATGTCCAATTCTTTGGGATCCTACAGACTGTAGCCTGCCAGGCTGCTCTGTCCATAGGACTGTCCAGGCAAAAATACTGGAGTGGGTGGCCATTCCCTTCTCCAGGGGATCTTTCCAACCCAGGGATCAAACCTGGGTCTCTTGCATTGCAGGCAGATTCTTTACCATCTAAGCCACCAGGGAAGCCCACCATGAGCACGTGCCTTTGTGTCCCTCGGTGTGTCCTAATCCCTTCTACAAGAACACTGATCAAATGGGATTAGGGCCCACTGTAATCATCCTTCATTTTAACTTGTATGTGTGTTGTGTGTATGTGTGTGTGTTAGTTGCTCAGTTGTGTCTGACTCTTTTGAACCCGTGGACTATATGGAATTCACGAGGCAAGAATACTGGAGTGGGTTCCCATTTTCTCCTGCAGAGGATCTTCCTGACCCAAGGATTGAACCCAGGTCTCCTGCATTGCAGGTGGATTCTTTACTATCTGAGCCACCGGGGAAGCCCCCATTTTAGCTACCTTTTTAAAGGCTCTGTCTCCAAATACAGTCACATTTTAGGGCACTGGATGCCTTAGAGGGGCTTCCCAAGTAGCGCTAGTGGTAAAGAACCTGCCTGCCTATGCAAGAAACGAAAGAGACTCAGGTTCCATCCCTGGGTCAGGAAGATCCCCTGGAGGAGGGCATTGCAACCCACTCCAGTATTCTTGTCTGGAGAATTCCATGGACTGGGAAGTCTGGTGGGCCATAGTCCATAGGGTTGCAACGAGTCGGACATGCAGTTGAGCATGCACACACACTAGGTTAGAGCTTAAACATATAAATTGGGGGGCGGGAGACACAATTCTTCCTATGACAATGAATATCCATTGATTAATTCATTCAGCATCTTCCTCAGTAGTTTCCAAATTTGATTGTTTACAAGAATTTCCTGAACAGTTTATTTAAACAGTAGAAGCTAGGCTTCTCTCCAGACCTACTGAGTCAGAAACCTTAAATATACAAGCCAGGTATTTGTGGTTTTAAAAAATCTCCCCAGGGAATTCTGAGATGGAGCCTGAGTTAAAACGTCCTGGGTTAAGTATTCTGGAAATAACACTGTGCTCCAGGCATGCCCTAAATGCTGTCTGCATATTAACTCATTTAATCTTCACCCTGAGCTTATAGCACTTTCATTGCTGCCAATGGAGACTGGCTACCTGAACTTACAGCACTGGCAGGCACTTTCATTCCCCCATTTTACAGATGAGGATGCATAAGCACAGAGAAGTTAAGTTACTTGCTTGTGGTCAGAGTTGGTCAGTGTCAGCACTGGAATGTGAACCCAGGCAGCCTGGCTCCAGAGTCTGGGCTCCTAAGTACTAAACTCAATTGCTTCTCTCCTACAGATGGAGTGTTGACCTCAGTCAACCAAGTATGTGGCCCAAGTGGGATAAGAACTTGAACTTGGGAATCGTGAGCAGTTGTTTCACACTGATAACTGTGACCGCATGCTTAGATATTTTGTGTTTTAGAAAGAATAAGCAAAATTGTAAATGTTGACTGCCTCCAGGTATAACCTATACATTTAGAAGGTATGACACATGTTCCAAGTGGTGAAGCAGTTTGAAAGCACTCGAAGTTTATGCAAAATGAATAAAGAATAAGCACTAGAGGACTTTGCTTCTTAGAGTGAACACAAAGGGATACTGGTCTGGTGAATAAGATAAGCCTGAGGATTTGCTTTCTGCATTCCCTTTCACTCTCCAGAAGCACTAAGATAGGGAGGGAGGGAGAGAAAAGACAGCGGTCTTCCTCTTACCTGCCTTCCTGGGCCTTCTTACCTATCACCCTGGTTTCTTTCCCATAGATCTCTCCCCTAGTAAATGCAAAGGGCATCATTTGGAAGCCTTCAGCAGACTGTATTTCTAATGTCGTGTTCTCACACAGGTTCTGTTCTTTAAAGCCACTTCTCCTGTTTTTCTTTACAGGCTCCTAACAGTCCTGGTGCAACAGTCAAACCTCAACGAGATTAATCACCAGGACAATGAGGTAAGCCTGCCCTCGCAAGGAATGGTTGGACATTGTGCAGGTTAGAATAGGAAGAAGGGTTTGCTGAACCACAGAGCTTCCTCTTTTAAAGGTGCAAGGAGGAGATGGAGCAGTTTTGTGTTCCCACCCTGAGAGGGGAGTCTCTGGCTCTATTATTAATTCTCAGGCAGAAATTTATCCCACTGCGGATAGCTTTTAATCGGGTAGGATTTATTGCGTTAAGTATTTAAGCATTTATCTACCACTGAGATTTTGTAATTTCCCTTTGGACATTGAGAAGTAAATATTGCTCTTTCCTGTCTTCTTGAGAACCAAAAATTTCAATGGCTGCTGATGCTCTCTCTTTGAGTGAAAGACGACAGATAGATAATAATTCTAGGCTCCCTGCTCCAGAAGCCACACTATTAATGCCAATGATCACAACTGCTGTTTCCTTTACGTTGCAAGGCAAGCCTGTGCCAGGTGTCCAAGAAGACAGAGCAACACTCTCAACAAATTTCCTGAGGGAGGGTGGACCAGACCAGGCAGAGCTGCCCCAGAACCACTGAGGGGCTTGTATCTATTTAACTCTTTTTAAAAAACCAGGTCTGGTTTTTATTAGCCCAGGTTAATTTCTTTAACCAGCTTCTTAAAACTGATTTAAATATCTGATTTGTAATGGATTTTTTAAAATGTAAACTTAATTTGACTTCACTAAGAATGTCTGATAACTTTAAGAACGCCTGATAGTATTGAAAATGTATATGCCCCAAGATGTGAAATAACTCTGTTTTCAAGGAGACCAACTGACCATAGACAGAGTGGGAGGGAGCCCCCTAACAGGGACTGGGACCCTACTTCATATTTCTTCTGGGCTGCACCTCTTGTCTTCCTTGAGCCCTCGAATCAAAGGCCTCCTTCCAACTGGCTTGGCATTAATGACCACATCAAAAGGTCCCTACTTCACAGTCTGGGTCTGAGGACGGACACCTCTCTGACTCGGTGGTCACATGCTGCTTTCACCTACCCCTCGTCTTCAGTAGTTTAAAGCAAGACCCCGCATGAGAGAATATTGCACTCTTTTAAACTTCTGCTTTAAAAATGAGAAGCAGAGATGAGAAAGTGCCCTTTGTGTGAAAGCAGGGAGCCTGGGGGCTTGCAGTCTGTATCAGCTGATTAAGAACTTCTAGACTTCGGGCAACTTGCCAACCATTTCTTACACCTTCAGCTTCTTCCTTCACCCCCACCCCACGCTGGGACTTATTAAATGAAAGGGGTCAAATTCAGTCATTTACACCCTAAAGTTAAATTTCTCTTACAGACATCCAACTCTGTCCCCAACTCAGTGGAGCTGAACATCCCCAACAAAGTGACAGTTCCCTATTTTTCCCCGCCCTGGGAGGCCCCTGGCTGGTTGGCGAGAATGAAAGCAGACAGAGATCTTTCTAACAGTGGTAGTTGTAACACTTTTCAGACAATATGTGGTTAATACTGGAAAAGTCTGTAGTTCCTTTTTGTGCAAAGCGACCTCTCAGAGAAGGCTCCTCTTGGTCTTACACCAGCGTTGGACCTACTGGCTTTTTTGAGCAGATGCCTCAACAAGGACACTTGCCTTCAGTGTCATTGCTTTCTCTTCACACCATATCACAGCACGTCTGAAATCCATCTGAGTCCAGCTACTAAGGCTTGCCTGTGTTTTTCTTTAGTATATACGTTGCTGTGTGTGCATGTTAGTCTCTCAGTCATGTCTGACTGTTTATGACCCCATGGACTGTAGCCCTCCAGGCTTCTCTGTCTATGGAATTCTCCAGGCAAGAATACTGGAGTGGGTTGCCACTCCCTTCTCCAAGGAATCTTCCCAACCCAGGTCTCCTGCATTGCAAGCAGATTCATTATTATCTGAGCCACCAGGGAAGAACATATATATTGCTGGTGTGAGCCAATCCATATAAATTTGCAAGGGCTAATTTGCTCTTTGCCATTGGGAAATAAGGATAGTTCTGAAATGGAAAGAACACAGCCCAGGCTTTCCTTTCCATTTATTACCTTGGTAGAGTTCCTGCATTTGGCTTCTCAGTGTTCTGAATAAGCAGTCACCTTCAGCCCCACCCCCAGCCCAACCCCATAATCACTTTTCCAATGACTTCCAAGTACAGTCTCCATTATATATGAAGGAGTAACAGTTAAAACACACACACCCTACATCTGTTAAATAACAGGAAGCAAAACAGCAAAGGCAAAAGAATCAGGGAAAATGTAAGCTAGTGCTGGTGAAGCATTACGGCTTCCTGATGACAAGAGGGAAGAGCAAGACATATCCCCTACGGAGTTTGTATGAAATTATTTTCCAAGAATAACTAAAGGACTCCCAAGCTTGTCACAATAATGCTTAAAGATTAAATGATCAATTAACAGAAATCTAATCTAATTGAGACAGATTGTTAACTGAAACTAAAGACTGGAGAGAGGGAGAGAAGGAAAAAAAAAATGTTTTCTGCAGCCATCCTCTAACTGCTCATGTAAAACAAAACATAATATGTACCACTTTATATCAGAGATGACTATCACTCTAGAGGCTATCCTGCTCTGAGCTCAGTGACTTGAAACACTTTTTGTACTATTAGTTTTTACTTGAATAAGTAATACATGAACATATTTGCTTCTTAAAAAGTTAAATATTACAAGTAATACTAGGAGTCCTTGATTACTTCCACCCTACCACCTTAGCCCCCAGGTAATTGTTCTTTTGTGTATATATGTAGTATGTATATATATACTTTCTCAATCTTTTGTATGTATTACCACATCTTCTTAATCCAGTCATCTATTGATGGGAACTCGGTTGCTTCCATGTCTTGGCTATTGTAAAAAAATGCTGCTATGAACATTGGGGTGCATGTGTCATTTCAAATAAGTGTTTTCATTTTTTCTGGATATATATACCCAGGAATGGAACTACAGGATCATATAGTAGTTCTATTATTAGTTTTTTAAGGACCCTCCATACTGTTTTCTGTAGTAGCTGCACCAATTTACATTCCCACCAACAGTGTATGAGGGTTCCCTATTTTAATTTTTAGTATGCATGTGTGGTTGTTCTTCAAAACAACTGCATCAATTTATAGCTCCACTCATAGTGTAAAACATGCTTATCACTGTTTTCCTGTTGTTGGACTTTCTTATTATTGTTTTAACTTGCATTTCCCTAATAGCCAATGAAAATGAGCATAATTTCATAGGTACAGAGGGCATTTTTAGATCTTCTGTGAATTGTCTATATATTTAGATCCTTTGTCCATTCACCTTTTCTTACATATTCATAGGAGTATTATTTTTTTTTTTTTTGACCGCACCACACGGTTTTCAGGATCTTAGTTTCCCGACCAGGGATCAAACCTGTACTCTGCAGTGGAAGCGCAGAGTCTTAACCTTTGGGCTGCCAAGGAAGTTCCCATAGGAGTTTATTTTATATTCTGACCAATCCTTTGTCTGCTATTGAATTGCAAATGTTTTTTCATAGTCTATTCTTTATTTCAGAACTGTTTGTGATGTCTTTTCCTCTATAGAAATTTAAAAATATGATATAATCAAGATGATCATTCTTGTCCTTTATTGTTTTTGTTTTTGGTATCCTTTTTAAAGGCCTTTCCTACCCTTAGGGACATAACTACATCATGCTAAATTTTCTTTTAGTTTGTTACAAGATTTTTTTTTTAATATGTGGTTTCATTTCTGAACTCTGTTCTCATTCCAATGATCTATTTGTTTTTTTTGTTTCATTAACCACACTGCTTAATTATAAAGTGACTTGTTTGGAAGCTATCCACACTGCAGGATTTAACACTGTGGGAAAGGCACCATGGGTCAGATGGTCAGATTGTCCTTTGTGCCTTTGTTCTTTGGGACCTCAGGGGAATCTCTGACAAAGAGAGGGGCTTGTCTATTGCAGCCACAGAGAATTAAGTTGCTAAATTCCTGGAATCTAATCTCTCCTGCTTTCGTTTTAGCTCTGACAGGAAAAGCACCCCATGAAGGGGGACTATAAAATATTGGCATCTGCATTAGAATTTTGAATGCATTTATCCAGAGAAGCACTGTTATACATGGTATTTAAAATAGATAGTTGATCCTATATTAATGCACATTCTGACATAAGTAGATTTTTGTGAGTGGCCTGACAATCCAAACTTCCATTACAATAGCACTCGCAGAAAATAAATCCAAGTTGCAAAAACAGATGTGAATCTTTGGATATAATTCTTAGCAGTAAAATCTACTTACAACATTCCCAGGATACACGCACAAGCAGGGACTGTTCATTAAAAAAGGCAAAATCAATAGAAACAGTCCCTGATTTTAGAAATCTTTTTGCTCCACAGCTGGCAGAAGGTAAAATAATAAAGTCAAAAAAATTTAATGCACCAGAATTTTTATTCTAAAAATGAACACCTTAACAAATAGAGTTGGTGCTACCTAGGAGTTCTCACTTCCCTCTCTCCTCAGACCCTCGTTTCCCCATAAGGTCCTAGAAGCAGGCCATGTATTTTTTATCTCTATATCCCTAAAATCTAGTTCAGTAACTTGCACATAGTAGAGTCTCCCTAAAATATATATTTTGATAAAGAATTAAATTATTAAATTCAAGAAAAAGGCACATGATTTTATTTTATTTTCCTTTCCCTCTTTGTTGTGTTGACCCAACTCGATGAATGACTCATTTTATTTACCAGATTTGACTCCCTGTGACTTTTAATTATTTCCAAATCTACTCTCAAAAAAATAAGATTTTATACCATTTGAGAGCTTCAAAAATGTACTGTATATTTTAGGGCAGGAGTCCTTGTCCATTTTCATGACACGGACACATCTGGCACACTGGAGAAGGCTGTGGATCCCTTCTCAGAAAAATGTTTGAAGTTACATAATATAAAACACAAAGCATTAGAAAAAATTGTATTGAAAAACAGATCCCAAGATATTTTGAAGAAAAAATTTGCAATATTTTCATGCAAGTGTTTTTTGCTAATGCCTTACTAATCTTTGTGATCTATAACTAAGTTTTTACCCACATAAATTTGAAGAAAATGGCTTTCATTACTGCATTTCTTACCTTGTTTTAGAAGTTCTTTTAGACTCTTTTAAATTATATCTTTTATTCCAGTTTTTTGTACACAGAAGACCCTCTGTAACTTTTGTGAGGGGTAGTCACAAAATTAATAGTATGTGAATATAAAAATGTCAAACAGAGCCAAACTGGACTTCTGTGAACTTGATCCTTCAAATGACCTAGAATTGTTTTGCTGATCTCTCAAACACCTGCTAGAATTCTATCCCCCAGTGCACCAAGATGCGGGATGAACCAAAGCAGCCAGCCACATCACACGTTTCTCTCTCTGTGCCTTTCAGCATCTGCAAGAGCTGGTCTAAAAGCGCAGTTCTGAAACAGAAAACTACTAAACACTGAATCAGATTTCTGCTTCATAAAGCACAAAAGTTACAGTGGTTTTGGAAAAAAAGAAAAATGTTCTGAGAAGACAATAGGACTTGAAAGCCCTTAACTGAAATGTTGGTGGCACAGGCTCAAGGCACAGAATTACTCATATGTACCAGAGTGTGTTCCAAAGCCAGCCTGCCATGCACACAACAGCTATCACACACAGCTGTTTCTATCAACAATCTCGAAATGGCTCCTAAGTCAACCAAAACTTAACATCTCCCTCCAAAACTTTCTAGAGAGCTATGTTCTTAAATGAATGTAAGTTACTCTTCACTCAGAGCCAACATACCTTCTTTTTCAAAGAAGTAGAATTCTACTATCACCAGGGCCATCTGGGTGTGTGTTGCAACATATCTTCCAGAGACTCCTAGTACAGTTTAGACACAGGTGGCTGGCTTGCAGTCAACAGACTCTGGTGTTTTATACTCCCTGTGAATCCAAGGGAACCTGGATAACCTGCGATTCACTGACTAACTCTTCCTGTGAACTTTTCTCAAATACATACCATGTGCTTGGGCATGTCATAGTGAATAAGCCACAGCCTCTGCCGTTAAAGTGCATCACAGCTAAATCTTAATTCTTGTTACAGCTCAGGGCAGACGCCAATTGCCAAGCTGGAAGTCTGCCCCTTAAATGGCCACCAGTCTTAACATAACACAACTACGATGTGGTAGCAGAGTTAAAGAAGCTGAAAGAAGGAGGACTCAGTTGCAGGAAACAGTTCCTGAACAAAGTGTGTTGTGCAATACAAAGAGTTGCGTTTGAGCTGATTTTGAAAGTTTTGGTTTTCATATTACTAACTCTAAGAGGGTGTATTTTTATTTCTCATTAGCCCAACTGAAAAAAAATAGCAACAGGAAATTTCTCTTGACTTGACTGAATGTTTGAAACCTGTTTGTATTGTAATATAAATATACAACATATTTATGTTATATATTATAATGTATTATTATTTAGAGACTAATTGAGTAATTCAAGTCTTGACTTGGGGCCACTCAGAGGATCAACAGTGATTTATAACACTGATCCCAAATTCCAAGGTAGAGGATGGGTGGGAGGGATTTTATATATGTGTATATATATATATTTTAATAGCTTACTAAACTAAATATTTGCCAGCTGCACTTTCAGAAGAAAACTAGAAGTGATGCCAAATGAAATAAATAATAATACAGGGTGGCAACCCTTATGCTTGAGAATCACCATTCTAGAAAGTGAGAAGACCCCAAATCCAGCTAAAATCACAAAGAAAAAAATTTCCAGTATCCGAGCTCATTGCCAAAATGAAATCTACTAGCTTGATGTGTGGAACAAGCAATTTCCTCCAGAGTGGGAGGGACCCCAATTTGAATCCCAACTTGTCTTATACCCAGTCAGTCAGTGACCTTAGGGAAATCATTTAACCTGTGTTTCAGTTTCCTCACCTGTAAAATGAGTCTAAAAATATCTGTCTCTCAGGATTGTTGTAAAGATTCAATGAAGTGAATGAAGTTCTTGGCACCAAGTAGGTATATGAAAAATAGTAGTGGCCCTTCACACTGTTTATCAAAATATGCAGGAGCTGAGTTTTTTTTGTTTTCCTTTTTGTTGTTGTTGTTTGATTTTTCAACAGAGAGTTAAGGAAGGGTGGTGGTTGCTTTAAGAGAAAAACTCTTAAAACCTAGAAACTATTTAGGAGACAAGGATTAACAGTGTCCTAACAACGATTAAATTAATTCACAATTTCATGCTGAATTCTCACCTGGCTAAATCAATCTCTCTGCACATAGTGATTGCCATCTACCTCGTTTGGAGGACTCATCAAGAATTCTAACTGGTTTCAACAGATTTCAACTGAACAGTTGATAACAACGATCATAGCAGACAAGTTCATTTTCTATAAAGAAGTCATGTTCTGTCTTTCTTGTGTGAATGATTTTAGAAAGCAAAGCCAAATTTTTCAAAAGCAAAAAATTCCATCAAAAAGAATAAGAAGTCACTCATTCATTTAATAAGCTTTTGCTGAGCGTTCACAATGTGCCTGGCACCGTTCTAGGTTCCAGGGACTCGGGCAGAAAAGGGCCCTGCCTTCATGAGCTTATACTCCAATAACTCAGAATTGTCTCTGATGTCTGTAGTCCTGGAGCTGGTGGCACTTCATAATGAAGCCAATGATTCTAAAGCAAACGGTACTCAGCTCTGGGAAAGGGGTAATCACTGCACAATAAAAATAATCTGATTCCCTGGAGTCCACATTTCTAATTCCAGTGGGCCAAATTAAAAATAAAAAGGACCCACTGAAATGCTTTGAGCTATTCTGAATCCCAAGTAAATATTCAGCTGCAGGAATAAGAACAAGAAGTTCCACTGTTGTTAGACGTTCATTATTTTCCATATGGAACCAATTTCTTGAAGTATCTTTAAGAGTATCTGGAGGCTGTGTTATATGACTCTTGAAACTTGAAAGCAGACCATAAAGTAATGATTTAGAATGTGGAACTGGTCAAGGGGACTTACATTCTAATCTCACTGCCCCACAAACCTCAAACCCTAGATTCAGTTTTGTGCTCAGTCACAGGCTTGAGAACTTCCCTAGAACTCAACTTCCTCTTCCATAAAATGGGAAGGACAGTGATACCTTTCAGAGTTGACCAAATGCTATAGCAAAAACTCAAAAGCTCAGTGCCTGACATAATAAAAGCTTTTTCCTGCTCACTTCATTGTTCAGTGCTGGTTGATGAGGTGACCCTGTCCTGTCTCATCAACCAGGGTCCTGGACTTTTAAATCACACAATTACAGCATCTTCTTGAGACTTGTCCTCCCCTCTATTCAGTTGCCAGGTGAGGAAAGAAAATATATAAAAGACTACACAGTTTTTATTTTCTAGGCAGGCCTTGGAGGAGCGGGGGCTTCTGTTTTTCCATCCTTTCTATTCACACGGCAATGGTCAGGACTCAGTCTCGTGGCCACACCTATCCGCTGGGAAATTGGGGGATGTAGACTGAGTATGTGCCCTGGAGGAAGAGGAAATAGAATTTGGTGAGCACCACAGACTTCACCACAATATTTAATCCAAAAGGTTATTTGGAGGATTGAAATAATATACAGAAGAACTCATAAAGCTCTCTAGATCAATACATATTCATATATTATGTGTGTGTGTGTCAGTCGCTCAGTCATGTCTGACTCTTTGTGACCCCATAAACTATAGCCCGCCAGGCTCCTCTGTCCGTGGGATTCTCCAGGCAAGAATACTGGAGTGGGTTGCCATTCAATTCTCCAGGGAATGTATTATCTGGAATATTATTAATGTATTATCTGGAATAATAATAAGTCTGCCCTCCTAGCTAGGTTGCAGCCTGTCTCCTCCACTCAGCTCATCTTGGATGAGCAGAGAAGGCCAAGGTGGTAACACTGTGTTATATGCAGAGACAACTGCAAAAGAAAAGCCGTCTACTTCCTTTTCTCCCTTTACCAGGCATCTGAATCTAGAATCATTTTAGATATATTTCATGTAATTGTGAGCTATACGCAAGAAGAAGAGGCCATCTTTTCATAGTCCACTCTCAGATACTACTGGTTCTTTTTGGCAAATGTTTCCCAACAGAAGTTCATTTTATTATGAAAACATACCTAACGTGTGACCTTAAGCTAGGAGAGAAGGTGGAATTCATCACATCGGCTCATCCGGATCTGACTTCCAGGCTGCCACCGAGTGATTTCTTCTGAACAGTGTAAATCAGGTCATGTCAACACCGGCTTTAAATCCTGCACTGTCTTTCTACTGACTTCAGAATAAAATCCAAATGCCTTATGCAGGGTATTCCCCATCCCACACTCCAACACTCAGCCCTGCCTCTTTCTCCAACTGCATCTCGCATGGCTCTCCTCCTCTCCCTATTCTTTCATTCATTCAGCTGCTTTTCATACAGCCTGGTCAGTCTCTGGGGATACTTTAGTAAACAGCGTTCTGGTCTGGTGGTGGGAGATGGCATCCCAGCGTACTCTGATCACAAGCGTCTGCCTCTGTGACTTGTTGCTCGCTGGTCTCTACCTTCAGTTTACCTCGGCTCCCAGAGGCCCATGTAGAACAGTCCCTCCCCCCGGGGTTGTTACTCTGTCATGGCACCCCAGGTGCATTCTTTATAGCATTCAACAATCCTGAAACTCCTTTGGCTTGTTTGTATTTTTATTATTTGTGTTTATTATTTGCATTTATTATCTATCTTCTTCTACCACAGTGGAGTTCCCACGAGGACATGGATCTCAGTGATCTTATTCCCTATAGTATCCTTGACACCTGTTTGCCTGGCATCAAGTAGAAATCCAAGGAGTATCAGTTGAATGAATTATTCAAGGAACAAGTGAACTGACAGACAGCAACCAATGCATCTGGTGATGCCTTTGGGCCTGGGGAGAAAGTGTGTACTCCGCTTTCCTTCCTAATAGCCTGTGCTCATCTCGGCCCCTCTGACTGTGGTTTTACAGGGGATGACAGCACTCCACTGGGCAGCTTTCCACAACCAGCCTCAACACACCCAAATGCTGCTGAAGAAGGGGGCAGACCCCACCCTTGTGGATAAAGACTTTAAAACAGCTCTCCACTGGGCAGTCCAGGTGAGAAATTAGCCAGTGGGCTTGTCTTAAGTGTAAATGGTGTAAAGCAATGTTCACAGTTCGGAGTAGGTAAGACCTGTAAGGCACAGTCCCAGCATTGACGTGGGCTTTATATGTATGATGGACTTCCCTTGTGGTAAAGAATCTGCCTGCAATGCGGGAGACCTGGGTTTGATCCCTGGGTTGGGAAGATCCCCTGGAGAAGGGAAAGGCTACCCACTCCAGTATTCTGGCCTGGAGAATTCTATGGACTGTATAGTCCATGGGGTTGCAATGAGTTGGACACGACTGAGTAACTTTCACTTCACTTCACCTATATGTATGACAGAGCAAGCAAGATATATGCATGCTGCCCTCCTCCCTCCATCCATACACAGAGGGGCAGCAGCAGACCAGTCACTTTGGAGCATTGGGGTACATCAGTTGCTGAGAAGAAATCCTGCCAAGGTAAAGAGGGGGAGGAGTCACAGAATATCAGGCAGAGCCCACCTTGGCTGTTACACACACACACACACACACACACATATACACATACATCACTCCCTCCAGCAGTGCTTGCTGAGGGCTCACCGTGTTTCATGATAATTCTTCAAAGAATTACTAGGAAGTCCATTCAGAGTCTTTGAACCATGAGTCTCTTCTTCCTTCCAAATCCTCTGCTGCTAAGTTGCTTCAGTCATGTCCAACTCTGTGCGATCCCATAGATGGCAGCCCACCAGGCTCCCCTGTCCCTGGGATTCTCCAGACAAGAACACTGGAGTGGATTGCCATTTCCTTCTCCAAATCCTCTGAAGCAGAATAATTCCAGGCGACCCTGCACTGTACTCTGAACCCTGAAAACAGCAGCTAATGACACCCTACCTCGCTATCCCCAAAGCGAGTCTGTATCAGTACATATGACTGGAGAAATCAGAAATCTACAGCCCAAAGAGAGGAAAACTGAGACTGAGGTGAAAGAATGACCATCGGTAACATTTATTGAGGCGTTGTCTGGGGAAATCATTCAAAGGGATTGATTAACTAAAAGTTATCTGTTCGGTCCTTAAGAGCAGTACTATGCATCCTTTGAACAGAACTGCCAGCCCATTCTGTCTTTTGATGCCTGATGTAGACATCCCCACTGTTTATTTCCATCAGCCCTATAAAGGGACCCTTGCTGAACTGCGGTCAGCATCCCCCTGATTCTATGCACCCCGACAGTGGTTTCACTTAGGTGTTTTCACGTGCCACACATGGCAGAGAAGGGCACCTGGCACTTTCAGGGTTGACATGTGTGCCTGAGATCAAGGGGAAATAGAAGTGATTTGGAAACTACTCTGTTTTTGTTCTTCCAAGCTTGGCTTCAGTTACTCTGTAGCAGGGCTAGCCCTGACAAAACTCTGAAATGAACAAAGCTTGTTTTTGTCATCCCCACCTGCCCTTAGTACCCTCCTACATACTTTCAGTATTTAATCAGCTGCCTTGCCCCCCCCCATGCCAGTCCCTGCTCAGCACCCAGTCCTCTGATCAGGGGTCACCATTGCAACAGTGGCCCCAGGGCAATATGGCTGGGCAACCAAGAAACATCCCATGTGTGTTGGTTCTCAGCTGGGGTGAGTGGTATCAGAATCAAGCATTTTCTATATCTTCACTCTCATCACCCCTGTTCTCTGATTCCATAGATCTAGGATGGGGCTCTTGTACGTGCATTTGAAAAAATCTCCCCAAGTAATTCTTACCTGTATGCCTCCTCTGCTTCACCTTTTCCCACTGCACCCACAGCTTAGAGCTACTTCTTGGGACGCAGACTTGCAGTTGAATCAGCAGTGCTTGTAAAATGACAAATTCCCTAACCCCACTCGAGATCTAATGAGTTGGGCTCTTTGTGGGTGGGAACCCCTGTTTTTATCCTCCAAGAGGCAGTTTTGCACAATCAAAAGGAAAATGTGCTCAGCTCAGAGGATCTGAGTTTGCATTAACAGAACTGGATTTGTTCTGAGAAAAGTCACCGATGCCTGCTTGGCTTAACTATTGGTGTATCTTTGGGGTATGAATAAGACTGTGTACATGACAGTGATATGTAATATTCTATGTAATTGGAAGATATTATAGTTTTTATTATGGTTCCCAATTTCCTCTATGAAAGCTTAGTTAACATACTATCTACATAATCTTTCTCTCTACTAAATGATGTGGCTTTTACTTGCTACATTGATTTTAATCCTGTCTGCACATTAGAATCAACTGAAGAGCTTTTAAGCAATACTGATCCTCAAGCCCCACACCTATTTTCAGTCAATTATTCTGGGGTGCAACCCGGGTGTTAGTGTTTTTGTAACATTTTCCCTTCCTCTAGGAGATTGTAATGCCCAGCTAGGATTGAAAACCACTATGATAAATGAATTCATATGAATAGGTGCTAAAACCTTAGCTACTCCTATCTAAGATATTTGCATTCAGACCCGTGATTTTGTAAACCAAGTATAATGCCTCACACATTTATATTCTCAATAGCTCAATAAATGCTTGGTGAGCACCTGCTTTGTATGCGGCACGGGAAGTGGGAGAGATTAACACGACAGATCCCTCCCAGGACCCCTGTAATCACATGTGATATTGCATGGGTGGGTCTGTGAGGATGTTAGCATACGTTTTTCTGAGGAAGGTGTCCACTATCTCTTCAACTCTTCAATGAGGATCTGTAACCACACTCCAAAAGGTTAAGAATCTTACTCTGGAGGAACCGTGCACCCTCTACCTCCCTGTGGTTAGCACTAAAATTCAGAAGTGATGTGCTTTGCCCTTTACTCTTCAGAGAAAACCAAGGGTAATTCCAAATGTCAGCCAAACCAGGATTACACTTGCCTCCTTTAGCCATCTTCTTCATTTATAACACGGGGCCAGCACTCTGCTTCTCTTGAAGTTTTTCCATATGAATAGGTCTATTTCCTGTTGTCATTTATTCCTTTCACTGAACTTAGGGCTTTTCTCTGGGACTATGTGAGACCATACTTAAAATGACAGGACTTCGAGTTAATAAAGCCTCTGTATTTGACCCAGGTAATCAAAGCAGTAAAGATTTGAAACACTGGGCCCAGAAAGTAAGGCCTTCCCAGGTGGCGCTAGTGGTAAAGAACCTGCCTGCCAATGCAGGAAACATAAGAGATATGGGTTCGATCCCTGGCTCTGGAAGATCCCCTGGAGAATGAAATAGCAACCTACTCCAGTATTCTTGCCTGGAGAATCCCCATGGACAGAGGAGCCTGGTGGGCTACAGTCCATGGGATTGCAAAGAGTCAGACACAACAGAATGACTAACACTGTCTTGCAAGCATGCACTCCCAGAAAGTAAACTATGTTTGTCTTCTGCCCCCATTTCTCAGGTCCCTTGGTCGCTGGTGGGGCTCTCCTGTGGGCCCATTGCCCTCATTCACCTTCCCCATCTGCTCAGGAGACTCCACTGCTTGGCTCTCCCTGAGCTAACACTGAGCAGAACCCTGCCCCTGTCTGCATCCAGTCTCCCCTGATGAAATCTCAGTTGCTTCGGGGCATGTTCTCGCCTATTTGTGATGGCACTCACTTATCAGGAGTCTACACAGCTCTCTCTCAGCTTCATCTCCCTCTCACTCCTCCACACTGCAGAAATTTAGTCATAAATCTTTTTTTCATTCTCTTTTCCTCAGAAAGCCCATCGGTTCCAATGACTTCAGCTACCAATCTACTCAGAATTTTCCTTAGGTCAAAATCCAGCACTGACCTCTCTCTTGACACTAGGCTCACATTTCCAGCTCTACCAGGCATCTTCCCATCATTTCCCATGGATGCGTCAAAGTCAACGCGTTCAAACTGAATCCACAGTGTCTCCTTCCCATCACATTTCCATCCTCCCAGTAGTCCAAGACAAAGGCCTCCAGGTGGCCCATGAACACTCCTTCCTTATCGTCATTCACGTCCAGTTGCTTGTCAAGACCTCTTCTTTCCACCTCCTCAGGTCTCACAGTTGCCTTTTTTCTATTCCCACTGTATAAATCAGGGTCCTAGAGAATCCCAGGGGCGGGGGAGCCTGGTGGGCTGATGTCTATGGGGTCGCACAGGGTCGGACACGACTGAAGTGACTTAGCAACAGCAGCAGCACGAAGCAGCCCACTCAGATGGGATTAATTGAGCATAGATTCATAAAAAGGCTATTTACACACAACCACAGGTTGCCATTAGGGAATCTGGGCCTAAAAGAGCCTGGGAAGGAGAGGTTACTAAAACACAGCAAAGGTTGTAGCCGTAGGAGAGGGCCCAGGACAGAAACTGTAGCCCTGGATGGAATAATCAACCTGTGATCTAGCAGGGAGAGAACTGAAAGATAAATGCCCCAGTCACTATTTCCTCCTATGTCTATCTCCTGTCAGTGCCACTCACTGGCCAATCCCAACTAGAAGCCAAAGGGCAAAGGAGCCCATTTAATGCAACTCATACATGCTGAGAGCAGGTTGAAAAAAGGGAGTTGACCAAGAAGAACAAATGGAGATGATGAAGTATACCCACCATCAGTGCCTTAGGTCAAGCTTCCCCTGTGTCTCACGCGAACAGTTTCAATGTCTATGTTTCTACTTCAGCTCTTTCTTTCTCTGCTCTATTCTCACATTGCCGCCAGGTGCCTTTCTACAAATCACAAAGGAATGTGCTCACATACCATTACTCAGTCCGTCAGTCAGTTCAGTTCAGTCGCTCAGTCGTGTCCAACTCTCTGCGACCCCATGAATCACAGCACGCCAGGCCTCCCTGTCCATCACCAACTCCCGAAGTTCACTCAAACTCATGTCCATCGAGTCAGTGATGCCATCCAGCCATCTCATTCTCAGTCGTCCCCTTCTCCTCCCTCCCCCAACCTTTCCCAGCATCAGAATCTTTCCCAGTGAGTCAACTCATTGCATGAGGTGGCCAAAGTATTGCAGTTTCAGCTTTAGCATCAGTCCTACACCAAAACAATTATGGTCACCCTTGGTTCTTGGCTCAAAAACCTTCAGCAAGTGCTGTTTTGTGGTAAAGAGCAAACTCTTTGATTTGCACTGACTGTTGTGAACAACCACTCCCCACCCCACCCTGCCTTTTCTCTTTAATCTGTATAGACATTAATCCAATCATACTAGAATATTAACAATCCCCTCAATACATGATAAGCATCCATCCAATCTTCCCCTTGGTCATCCTCTTCCCCTTTGGTGAAACCTTTCTTTCTAGTTGTTTTCCTTTAAATGGCATATACATAACAGCAATCTTACTGATTTATTTGGCTGCATCAGGTCTTAGCTGTGGTATGCAGAATCTTTCCTTGTGGTGCTCTGGCTCAGCAGTTAAGGCTCAAAGGTTAATCTGCCCCCGCCACATGTGGGATCTTAGTTCCTCCGTCAGGGATTAAACCTGAGTCCCCTGCTTTAGAAGGTGGATTCTTAACCACTGGACCATCAAGGAAGTCCCAATACTTTTTTCTTCTTCCCTTCCCTGCCTCATCCCTTCTAACTGCAGAATTTATACTTGTTCCTTCTTATTTCTCAAGACTCAACTAAGTTTACCCTCTTTGCTGAACTCCCTTTTAGAATTTTCCCCTCTGTCTAGTACTTCCTTCCTTCTATTGCTGGTGTTACTATCATTGGAGTGTCTCTATCTCCTCTTCTAGACCATGTGCTTAAGGGCAACATGCCTCACTCATCCAGATGTCTCTCCAGACCCAAAACAGACCTTTGTGAATCTTTGTGAACCCCAAAAAAGTTTTCACTGAATTCAGTTCAATAAGTTTATCCATCACAAGCCACTGGAATTGGAATTAGTGCTTTATTGGGTTCTTTCTGTGACATACCATTTTCAGCTTAACCGAGACCTCCAGGAATGCATTGCCTCAGTATCAGGGAGTTTTTCCTAATGATATGTAATCTAGGATAGCTATAATGACAGGTCAGCGAGAGGGCCAAGTATCCACCGCCCCTCAAATCTCACCTCTAGCTCCTTCCTCCTAATCCTAGATAATGTGTTTATTTAGAAGCTTCCTCAGTAGTACTCCTCTTGCAGTGCATTTTTCAGGGGTGGGTAGAAAGAAAAGAACTGCCCTAATATAAAGCAACTATTTCATGTTTGTTCATTCAGTATGTGATTAAGGAAATTATACACACACCCTTGGAGCTCTTGAATGTAACCATGAAGCCACCAGTGCCTAAGACTGATTTGATCCAGCATGAAATTCTGAAATTCTCCTCCTTCCTGTGGTGGCCAAGATATGTGATTAACTGTTTGAATTGTGTCAAAATTCTATAAATATACTTTAAATATATTCAGAATGTCAAAGGATAATTATAAATGTCATAGGCCAGTGGATCCAGACCATAGATGAAAGAACCTTAGAGCTAGGAGGGACCACACAAAGTCATGTAATGCAACCCCTCTGTTCACACGTGGAAAAGTAGTGCACAGGGAGGTTACCATTGTCCAGGCTCACCCTACACCCACAGGTGCCCAGACCACACAACTCCCAGTGCTTGATTAAAGGAAAACTACGAAACCACATAAGCCCAGAATAATCAAAGAGAAAGTCAAATTTACTAAATCAACTCCCATTAGCATGGAAGCAATGATGGAACTATCTTAAACAATAGCCTAAATTAAAGTGGCCCGCATGTGTCAGTTCCCCAGGGCTTGGCTGCAGAGAGGGAAGGAGATGGGTAGGTGGCCAGAAAACAGGAACTCACCTAGGAGTAAACACAAGTAAAGAAAGAAGTGAAAAAATAGTGAAAGGTGGGAGATAATGAGAAAAAGAGAGGAAAGCTAAGAAAAGAACGGGTAAAATTCTAGTTTGGATTTGCCCATAGTTTGTAAGGCTGGTTTTATTCATCTATTTATGCTCTGTTCAGCCAATATTTATTACAAGTTACTCTTTATTAAGCTCCAATTCAGCAGAAAGACATGTTTCTACACATGACCACAGCAAGGAAGGAGGTTTCGTGGGGGTGTTTTCCATATTAATCATTAGAACACCTGTGAAATGATGTCATTCAGCAGCTGAGGGTCACAGTGCCTCACCGCCCCTCCTCCAGCATTTCTATCTTACAGTAGCCCTCCAGGGGTGTCAGCCCCAAGTTTTGGGATACAGCAGACTCTGGTATCAGGCCAAGCAGAAAGCCTGGGTCCAAACGGGCCAACTATGAAAAGGGTCCTGACTCCAAGCTAGGATATTGGGCACCTTTCTCTTCTAGTCAGGCTTCCCTGATAGCTCAGTTGGTAAAGAATTCACCTGCAATGCAGGAGACCCTGGTTTGATTCCTGGGTCAGGAAGATCTGCTGGAGGAGGGATAGGCTACCCACTCCAGTATTCTTGGGCTTCTCTTGTGGCTCAGCTGGTAAAGAATCCGCCTGCAATGTGGTAGTCCTGGGTTTGAACCCTGGATTGGGAAGATCCCCTGGAGAAGGGAAAGTCTACCCACTTCAGTATTCTGACCTGGAGAACTCCATGGACTGTATAGCCCGTGAGGGTTGCAAAGAGTCGAACACGACTAAGCAACTTTCACTTCACTTCTCTTCTAGTCAGCCACAAACCCTCAACTCTCATGTGTCCACAATCTACTAGTTCACAAGCTAGAAGGTCTTCCCCTCCAACCCCATTCCAGTCTAACACATTTGGCTCCAGATGAACTTAAGGCCAGTGTTCTTCTCACAGCACAAAACCACCTAGCCCTTTAAAAGGACCACGTGACCTAAAACCCTTTCATCTCCTTTGTGCAGTCACTGTCATGTGACAAACAGACCCCTACTTGCAAGAGAAGGACAGAGATTGGAGTTCCCTCCCTGAAGAACCCACCATAACATTAATTTCCCCAACACGTTAACAAATAAACAACTAACCCTAAATCTTGCCCTAAGATTTCTTGGGAAGTCACCTAGAATAAAAAGGGTCTACAATCAGGATATTGAAATCTTGTTTTTTATCAGTCTCTGATAACAAAATTCAGTTCAGTTCAGTCGCTCAGTCGTGTCCGACTCTTTGCGACCCCACGAATCACAACTGTACCTTAATCTAACTTTCTTCTTGGCAAGGCTTCTGATGAATTCTTCTCCTTCATGAGGTGTAAAGAGAAAATGACTAGGACTCAGTGGTTCCCAGCAGTCTTTAGGTTATATGAGGCAATTTCATGGATTACCCACAGACAAAAACAACACAATAAAAGAAAAATAAATAAACCCACAATCTCATTTGGCCACCCAACGCAGAATTCTAGAGCTCCATAGTAAGATCTATACAATATTCTTCCCCTGTTGAACAATATTCCCACCAAATGGAAACTCACTCTCCAATCTTCCAAGGGGCCCTTGTGGGCAACGCCCATTTCTTCTGTCCTGGTGCTTCCTGGTGTCTGTGACCGAGGCTTTCCAGACCTGGAGACTCCATCTGATGGACATTCAGCTCAGTTTGCCAAGAAGAGAATGTTGTTACCAGGAGACCACTGAGCCAGAGCCTCTGTTCACAAACTAGGGACCTGTCTTTGTTGCTGTTCTTTAGTCGTTCAGTCGTGTCCAGCTCTTTCGCAACCCCACGGACTGTAACCTGCCAGGCTCCTCTGTTCATGAGATTTCCCAGACAAGAATACTGGAGTGGGTTGCCATGCCCTTCTCCAGGGGATCTTCTCAACCCAGGGATCAAACCCGCATCTCCTTCATCTCCTGTATTGCAGGCAGATTCTTTACCCCTGAGCCACCAGGGAAGCCCTAGGGACCCCTCTAGGGCTCTCTCAAATTCCTTTGAGGGTGCACCATGGCAACCATCCTAGGAGAGGCTTTTAAAGCACCAAATGTGGAAAGAAGCTCTCAGGTGGTAAGACACACTTCACTGCTACTGATGTTGCTGATACCAACAGCAGTTTTTACTTTAATTCCTCCCATGTGAACATGCAGGATCAAATAAATAAACCATTCCTTTAACCGAAGACAAAATAGTATAACAGTGAAGTGTCAGGGCTCTGCTGTCAGTCCCAGCCTTGCCACATCATGGCTGTGACACTGGACAATGAATCTGCCTGTGATGCAGAAGACCTGGGTTCGATCCCTGGGTTGGGAAGATGCCCTGGAGAAGGAAACAGCAACCCATTCCAGCGCTCTAGCCTGGGAAATCCCATGGGCAGAGGAGCCTGGCAGGCTACAGTCCATGGGGTCGCAAAGAGTCAGACACGACCGAGTGATTCACTGACAGATGGAATCCCTCTGTGCCTCCAATTTCTCCTCTACAATATGAGGATGATAAGATTACCTACCTTATGATACTCACTTGTTTAGTGCTGACAAACACGGAGTTGTTGTCAGGATTAAACAAGTGAGAACATGCCATGCTGGGCACAGAACATTCACTCGGTAAA
Organism: Moschus berezovskii; assembly: GCF_049115385.1. NCBI lineage: Eukaryota > Metazoa > Chordata > Mammalia > Artiodactyla > Moschidae > Moschus > Moschus berezovskii. Next base: position 54,303,450 of record NC_142477.1, on the reverse strand, counting down.
CATCACTATCACCACTAGTCTTGGGAGGATATTATTACAAAAACAATGGTGGTGTAAATGAGGGTTAGATTTGGAGACAAAGGAATTGTCTGAAAGATTCAGGACAAAGGCATTTTGGAGGAAAGGGGTAAGCGGGTGAGATTTCTCTTATCCAAAAAAGCCATGTAAGAGTCCAGCTCGCAAGGGAAATGCTGACTGGGACTGTCGGCTCAGGAAGTCAGAAGGGGTCCACTCAGATGTGCCAGACTGCAGCCCACCCCCAGCCCGCATCTAAGCTGGCTGCTTCCAGAATGGCTCCTCCAGGGGTCAGGCAAGGAGGGAGGAAGACAGTGTGGAAGATGTGAGTTCTGTTTTTCCCGTCTGTGCTTGACACTCCATCCCACACAGAAAGAGAACCCGTGACAGGCTGTTTTGCTGTTTAAAACACTTTGGCAAGCTGAATTCCTTTGCTCTTCCAGGAAACTGTAAACAAAATCAATTCATTGAGTGCACACTCTTTTCTGCTTCTATTTTACTTCTCCAATGGCTAGTGCTTCTTAGAAGGGGAGAGGGGCTTCTTGATTGTCTTAAATATACATTTGTCAGACCCCTTAAACTATGTTTAACATTAGGTGAAAGAATCTTAGAAAAGCTGATAAAGCAGGCATGAAAGCTTAAATGTGTTCACTGTAGCAACCTTTTGATGACAGGCATGCCATGGAACTGAACTCATTGATCCAAATTATTTAAAAGTCATTGTGAGACAAAGGAAGGATGGAGGGGAAGAGGATGTAAGGGGGAAGGTGAGATGGAGGGAAGGCTAAAGGTGGAAGGCAGGGACTACTTTATGGATGTGTCCTCAGTCCCCTGGCAGGGCTCTGGGGATAGACTCAGGAAGGATCTGAATGGAGCATGTGTGGGGTAGCAAGCCAGGGCCCTAGGCACCTGGGAGGGCTCACACTCACTGTGAGAATGCCCAACCCAAGGGAGTGTGACATGCGAGCCTGCTCAGTCACTTCAGTCATGTTCCACTCTGCGACCCTATGGACTGTAGCCCACCAGGCTCTTCTGTTCATGGGATTCTCCAAGCAACCCAGGAGTGAGCTGCCATGCCTTCCTCCACGGACCAAGTGTGACACTAGCGAATAAAAATAGCCATGACAGGTCAAAAGAGATGCCACGGAAGAAAGGAACACATTATTCCTCTGGCATGTGAGCAGAGGGCTCCAGATTTTTCTTGGGCCCCACAGATTATGTAGTTGTCCATGGTTATAGCATTTAAAACACACTCAGCACTCTTCCTGGGGCTCAAAGTTGAGAGCTTTGCTGCCCTCAGCCTTTGGTCCTGCAAGAGCTTTCAGAACTGGTGTCAGCTGCTGTCCCCAATACAGGGGGCACACACTCCAGGGTTCAGTGTGTAGTGGTTCTCTGAGAAGCCATGCTGAGTCACAGGATATCCGGAGAGTTCTTGGTGCAAACAGGGAAAGGGGAGGGAAAGGAAGAGGAAAAGCCAAAATGAATGGGTCCTTTTCCACGGAATTGTGCAAACTGACTCAGAGGTTCTAAAACACAACCCTGGGGTCAAATAATCAAGTGGGGAAAATGCCAAAAGAAATGTTACATACTTGGGAAATTTATTATGAGATGGCTGTTGAAAAGCATTTGGAGTGTATTAGAATTGCAGCTTTTAAAAAGTTCAGTACTCCCTTTCAGCCCAGGGACCCTGAGTCTGGCATGTGACCTGGCTCCTGGCCCCCAGAACTATAGCCTATCTCTCCCATTTCTTTAACCTGCTCCTCACGCCTCCAAAGGACCTCCATTCTACCCATAAGACCCGCCACCTAGAGATACAGGGTCTCTGTGGATTCGTTGAGAAAATGCAGATGAATTATTTGGAGTGTTTTATAATCTTTACCTTATGGCAGAAAGTGAAGAGGAACTCAAAGGCCTCTTGATGAAAGTGAAAGAGGAGAGTGAAAAGGTTGGCTTGAAGCTCAACATTCAGAAAATGAAGATCATGGCATCTGGTCCCATCACTTCATGGGAAATAGATGGGGAAACAGTGGAAACAGCGTCAGACTTTATTTTTGGGTGCTCCAAAATCACTGTGGATGCTGATTGCAGCCATGAAATTAAAAGATGCTTATCCTTGGAAGGAAAGTTATGACCAGCCTAGATAGCATATTAAAACGCAGAGACATTACTTTGCCAACAAAGGTCCATCTAGTCAAGGCTATGGTTTGTATAGATGTGAGAGTTGGACTGTGAAGAAAGCTGATCGCTGAAGAATTGATGCTTTTGAACTGTGGTGCTGGAGAAGACTCTTGAGAGTCCCTTGGACTGTAAGGAAATCCAACCAGTCCATTCTAAAGGAGATCAATCCTGGGTGTTCTTTGGAAGGACTTATGCTAAAGCTGAAACTCCAATACTTTGGCCACCTCATGCGACGAGTTGACTCACTGGAAAAGACTCTGATGCTAGGAGGGATTGGGGGTAGGAGGAGACGGGGACGACAGAGAATGAGATGGCTGGATGGCATCACCAACTCGATGGACATGAGTTTGAGTGAACTCCGGGAGTTGGTGATGGACAGGGAGGCCTGGCGTGCTGTGGTTCATGGGGTCGCAAAGAGTCGGACACGACTGAGCGACTGAACTGAACTGAACTGATAATCTTTACCCAGATATCAGGAGAAAACTGAAAGATAAGACTTTCCACAGTGTGAGATAGAATGAACTTATTTTATTGACCTTTGAGGATTTATTGTTATCTTAAATTGCAAATGCTTATGTAGTGCAGGCATGCTAAGCTGCTTCAGTCATGTCCAACTCTTTGCAGTCCCATGGACTGTGTGGCCTGCCAGGCTCCTTTGTCTGTAGGATTCTCCAGGCAAGAATACTGGAGTGGGTTGCCATGCCCAGGATCTTCCTGACCCAGGGATTGAATCTCAAGGAAAAGCTGGTGACTTTTAAGGCTGGGACAGGTTGCTAAAAAGACTGTAGAGAACTCTCATTCCAAAGATAAGATAAAAACTTATAGATCTACACAGAAAGAGGGATCCAATTTAAATGGTTTCCTGAAGCACTTTGCTTTTCATACTTGTTTTATTTCTTTATTAATTAGCTACTAAATTATGGCCCACTTCTGTTCAAAAAGGATTTTTGACAATTAATTTACATGCAACTTACAATAATTTGACTATTACCAGATCATTTTGGTCATCATTATGCCACTAGTCAGTATTCATCATCGTCATTTTGTTAATATTAAAATTAACTCTGCCAGCTTCTCAGGGGTCAGCCTCTACAGCAAGCAGGAAACAAGGTGCATACATTTAATGAGGAAGTTATCTAGGTGACCCACCCGTCATGCTAGTTCTGATGTCAGTCAATTACACCCGTATTTAAGTTCTCCTTGGACTTCCCAGGTGATCAATGGTAAAGAATCTGCCTGCCAGTGCAGGAGACTCAGGAGACACTGGTTCGATCCCTGGGTGGGGAAGACCCCTGGAGGAGGAAATGGCAACCCACTCCAGTATTCTTGCCTGGAGAATCCCATGGACAGAGGAGCCTGGTGGGCTATAGTCCATGGGATCCAAAGAGTCAGACCCAACTAAGCACCCACGTACCTTAAGTCCTCCTTAGTTCACTAATCATGGAAGACAATTTAGCTCTTACAGGAGACAAAAATCCCTGCCAGGACTTGAGACAAGTGGAAATTTGTTGGTGGGTTTGATAAAATGCATTTAATTTTTGTGTGTGTTTGTTTTGAATTTTTTTTTTTTGCTTTGAATTTTTATCTTAATTTGCATAGACAGGGAAGAGCACTGGATTATACATAATGAGCTTTCTTTGACTCTGTTTTCCAGAGTGGAAATAGAATTCTGTGTTCCATCATTCTGAGCCATCACCAGGGTCCGTCCATAATCAACTACGACGATGAGAGTGGCAAGACATGCGTGCACATCGCCGCAGCAGCAGGTTTCTGTGACATCATCAGCGAGCTGGCAAGAGTTCCTGAGTGCAACCTGCAGGCTCTGGATGTGGACGACAGGTATCCGTGGCCACTCTGTCACCTTTTCCATATTTTAATCTCAAAACAAAGAAGATGTTTAAGGAGTTATCTTATATGACTCTATCCTTACTGCCAGTAATATTAATATTTATACCTGGGCTTGTGACAATAAAAACTGCCCTATATTAGTCAGGACAGGAAAAACCATTGTTATGAAGAGAAACGCTGTGACTGTATTGTCAGACTTTCCACTTTTTGCTAACTGTTCTCAGAAGGCTTTCTGTATATCAGCTTCCTGCTATATGCACTTTCTGTTCTTAACAGTAAGTCTTATTTTTTCCCCTCATTCCTGGATTATGTCATAAAATCAACAAGCTCTTGTTATCCAGAGAAAAGCACAATAGAGGCTTTGTGTTCAGAACTAGATGTGACCTTATCAGGGTTCTGTTTTGGTTTTCTTCAGTCATTAAAGATGTATTTACGTAGGAAAGGAAGCTGAGTCCAGAAAGGTGAAGAGACTTGCCTAAGAGGTAATTAGCAACTGCGTGAAAACTTGTTCAATCTGAGTCCAACCCTTTGTGACCCCATGGACTTCAGCATGCCAGGCTTCTCAGTCCTTCACTATTTCCCAGTTTTCTCAAATTCATGTCCATTGTGTTGGTGATGCCATTCAGCCATCTCATCCTCTGTTGTCCCCTTCTCCTTTTGCCCTCAATTTTTCCCAGCATCATGGTCTTTTCCATTGAGTCGGCTCTTCGCATCTGGTGGCCAAAGTGTTGAAGCTTCAGCCTCAGCATCAGTCCTTCCAATGAGTATTTAGGGTTAATTTCCTTTAGGATCGTCTGGTTTGATCTCCTTTCTGACCAAGGGACTCTGAAGAGTCTTTTCCAGCACCACAGTTGGAAAGCATCAGTTCTTTGGTACTCAGACTTCTTGATCCATACATCCATACAGACTTCTTGATCCATACATCCATACATGACTACAGGAAAAACCACAGCTTTGACTAGAAAGACCTTTGTCGGCAAAGAGATGTCTTTGCTTTTTAATATGCTGACAGAAGAAGTAAGAACTATAATCCCATGGCCTCCAAAATGAAAACCCAATCACAGAAAGCTAATCAAAATGATCACATGGATCACAGCCTTGTGTAACTCAAAGAAAACTTGTACCCTTGTCTCTTAAATGTAGAGCTTTTCACCTACTGGCCCTTCATCCATAATCAACTATTAGAATTTTTCAATTACAATGCTTATCTAACCTTTGCTTCAGTTAGGCATAGACTCAATGAAAATATAAGAATAATAAAAGAACAAATAAGACTGTTGAAAACAAGTATCAGGCTTGTACATTGTGTATAGTTTTTTTTAACCTTTTTCTATTGAAGTACAAATTTAACCACCTACTTCTATGATTTTAGATTCCCCAAGAAGCACTTCCTAATACTTTCTGATGCCTGAAACCCTTATAACACAGGAGAAAGAAATCTTGGGTTCAATGTAAGTCTCAGAAGCTGGAGACTAACAGGATGACTTTAATTAAAATTCATATATAAATCACTGAAAGTAGACCTTTTCTGAAGAGTAGATATTGAACTTGAGCAGGTAAAAAAGTAGAAGGATTTTGTTACATGAAAAGAAAAGGTGAATGATCCAAAAAGAGAAGAAAAGAACACATGTAGGGGGACTTCCCTGGTGGTCCAGTGGTTAGGATGCCTGGCTTCCAATGCAGGGGGTGGGGGTTTGAACTTTGGTCAAGGAATACATGCCATGTGGCCAAATAAAAATAGAAAATCATATATATTTTTAAGGAACACATTTAGGAAAAGTGGGCTAGAAAAAAGTTTGCCCACTTCAAAATACTTCTAGAAGCAGCTCTAATATAGTATTTCCCACTTGAATTATCACATGCTTCAGTTCAGTTCAGTTTAGACGCTCAGTCATGTCCAACTCTTTGTGACCCCATGGACCACAACATGCCAAGCCTCCCTGTCCATCGCCAACTCCCAGAGTTTACTCAAACTCATGTCCATCGAGTCGGTGATGAAATCCAACCATCTCATCCTCTGTCGTCCCCTTCTCCACCTGCCCTCAATCTTTCCCAGCATCAGGGTCTTTTCCAATGAGTCAGGTCTTCACATCAGGTGGCCAAAGTATTGTAGTTTCAGCTTCAACATCAGTCCTTCCAATGAACACCCAGGACTGATCTCCTTTAGGATGGACTGGTTGGACCTCCTTGCAGTCCAAGGGACTCTCAAGAGTCTTCTCCAACACCACAGGTCAAAAGCATCAATTCTTTGACGCTCAGCTTTCTTTACAGTCCAACTTTCACATCCATACATGACCACTGGAAAAACCATAGCCTTGACTAGATGGAACTTTGTTGGCAAAGTAATGTCTCTGCTTTTTAATATGCTGTCTAGGTTGGTCATAACTTTCCTTCCAAGGAGTAAGCGTCTTTTAATTTCATGGCCTTAGTCACCATCTTCAGTGATTTTGGAGCCCCCAAAAATAAAGTCAGCCACTGTTTCCACTGTTTCCCTATCAATTTGCCCTGAAGTGATGGGACCAGATGCCATAATTTTAGTTTTCTGAATGTTGAGCTTTAAGCCAACTTTTTCACTCTCCTCTTTCACTTTCATCAAGAGGCTTTTTAGTTCTTCTTCACTTTCTGCCATAAGGGTGGTGTCATCTGCTTATCTGTGGTTATTGGTATTTCTCCCATGCTTAGGAGAGAAAGTTTAGTTCCCCCAGTCTCAGATAAGAAAGTATATCCAAAGGGAGTAAGAAAGTGCAAAAGATTGGGCCCTATGAGGGTTCAAAGTGAAGTAAAATCTCAAGGGTCTAGTTTCTGCTCCAGAGCTCAGCTCATCCTGCTGTTCATTTTGTTTCAGTTTCTGCCTCCTGCATTGTATAGCTGTACCTTCACATTGACACTGTAAGCTTTTCTTAGTAGAGAATTTTTCAAAATTTTCATAGGTTTAAGTATTGAAGCATTTGCAACAATCGTGGCTTCACTTCCCTTCTTTTTTTTTTTTTTTTTCCAGATAGAAAGTTTTTGAGAAAAGGGAAAAAAAATAAGGCAATGATTTTAAAAAATAAAAAACGAGGATGAGGGAAAATATGAGGGAACTAGTCCTCCTAGATTATTAAAACATATCATAAATCTTTGACATTTTAAAACATGTTGGTGCTAGCCTAAGATTGATGGTACAGAACACATAATTCATAAATAGCTTGTGTAGCTTAAAGGTCCCAGATTTCATCAGTCTATGAAGTCATGCTTTCCTTTAGCACCCAAGTCGTTTATCTTCAGGAAGGGGAGTCTTTAATCAAACTCTCCTCCCTACATCCTTCTGGGAATTATCTAGGGAATGTTTGCATGTTCCATAAATGGCTCCTTGGCTTCTGACACCTTACCAACACTGCATTCTTGTACCTGTCATTCAGAGACTGCCTCATCAGCCCACTGCTTGTCTCTGATGAATTTCTTCTGAATCATGGTCCCTGGTTCTCCAGCTCCTCGCTGTGATAACTGAGTTCAATCTGCTATGTTTGAAGACTATCCTGAAGCTTAGAGATAAGAAAGGGACTGCAGCTTACATAACTTGAAACTGGATACTACATACTGCCCGCAAAGGCTCTATGTGTACTAGTTAGAGGTTATCTATGCTTCTCTTGTTTCTGCAAAGTAATTTTTCCCTGTGTCCTTCTGGACCCCTTCTTCCATGTTGGTGTTCAGAATGATCTCAGGTTGCCTCGGCCTGCCTCGCTTGAAGCAGGGCTTCAGTTCCTGGCTAGAGTTTGAGGTCGGGTTGCAGCAGTGAGAGGGCTGAATCCTAGCCACTAGACCAAAGATCAGGGACAAGGCCCTGGCCCTCCAACCTGCAGAAAAATAATTCCCACAAAGAGAGAAAGTAGTGAAATAGGTAAAGTATTTATTAGGAGGAAAACAAGTACAGTATATGTGGATAGACACACAGGTGGACTCAGAGGAGGAATTGCACCCTTGTGGCAGTTTAAGTTACTTATATGGGGCATTTCCTCCAGCTTTCCTTGGTCAATCATTTTAATTTGCCTGGTTCAGCGTTCATGTCTGTTATATCTCAGGATCCTCCCATGTACATACACACACACATCTCTTAGCCAAGACGAAAGAGGCCTATGGGTGGGTGGCATCAGCATCTTGACCTCTAAGAAGCCTTTCTTTGCATGTGCAGTTGGGAGGTCTCCTGACTTCAAAAAATGAGAGATATGTGGGCTCTTATCTTCTGCTTGGGCAGGGCCCAGCCTCCTCTCTCGATTGTCCTGCTATTGATAGTTTGTAGTTTCTGTCCACAAAGAATGCATCTCTAAACTTTACCCTGGGGGCCATCTACCTCCTGCCTCAAGAGAAATTAATACAGTCACTCTTCAGTTCAGTTCAGTCACTCAGTCGTGTCCAACTCTTTGCAACCCCATGGACTGCAGCACGCCAGGCTACCCCACCAACTCTCAGAGCTTGCTCAAACTCATGTCCACAGATTCAGTGATACCATCCAACCGTCTCATCCTCTGTCATCCCCTTCTCCCCCTGCCTTCAATCTTTCCCAGCAGCAGGGTCTTTTCCAATGAATCAGTTCTTCTCATCAGGTAGCCAAAGTATTGGAGTTTCAGCTTCAGCATCAGTCCTTCCAATGAATATTCAGGACCTATTTCCTTTAGGATTGACTGGTTGGATCTCCTTGCAGTCCAAGGGACTCTCAAGAGTCTTCCCCAACATCACAGATCAAAAGCATCAATTCTTCGGTGCTCAGCTTTCTTCATAGTCCAACTCTCACATCCATGCATGACTACTGGAAAAATCATAACTTTCACTAGACGGACCTTTGTTGGCAAAGTAATGTCTCTGCTTTTTAATATGCTATCTAGGTTGGTCATAGCTTTTCTTCCAAGGAGCAAGCATCTTTTAATTTCATGGCTGCAGTCACCATCTGCAGTGATTATGCTGCTGCTGCTGCTAAGTCGCTTCAGTCGTGTCCGACTCTGTGCGACCCCATAGACGGCAGCCCGCCAGGCTCCGCCATCCCTGGGATTTTCCAGGCAAGAACACTGGAGTGGGTTGCCATTTCCTTCTCCAGTGATTATAGAGCCCCCCAAAATAAAGTATTTCACTTTTTATATTGTTTCCCCATCTATTTGCCATGAGTTATGGGACACTTCACTTCAGTATAGTCACTCAACAATTGTCATAAAGGAGTATTTCACAGTGTACCAAAGAGAATTGTCATGTGTTGATAAACCTGACTGCATTGATATTCAACCCTCCATCTACTGAATTTATTGACAATATATTCTCTAATCAGGAGGGTATAATATGGCTGGTGCCTCATCTTGTTTCATCATAAATATTGTCTGGAGACCTCTCAAATAAAATGGAATGAATCATATCTTGTACAACCTCAAATAGGCAGTGCAATTGATGACTATGTTGAAAAAATATATGGTCCTATATTAAGTGTCCTCAAATTGCTGTCCATATCATAACATGAGGAGGATACTTGATTGACACAGGACAGTCTACTCATGAGGACTCTAGTCATACTGTGGACATGGCTACTCTCCCAATATTAAGTCCTGAGCCCCTTCACAGATAGACCCAACTGAGTCCTTCTCTGTCTGGCCCCCAGACTGCCTCCATGTCTGAGAGACCTCTTGGCTCTCCAGGGGTGGTCATCTGCCAGGGGTCAAGCCCCAGAATGAAGACAAGGAGAGGCCTCCCATGCCTTCTTTTCCTGCCCCAGGATTGATCCTCTCCCAGCCTGACCGACAGGAAGAATACCCCTTCTCTTCATGGGAAACCCCATTCACAGGAATGTCATCTATCACCATTCCCCTCTTTAGCCCCCCAGGGTCCCACTGTTCAGACACACCACACAGACATCCCCAACCACCTACTTCCCAGCATCTCTGCCAAAGAAGCAAGGTTCAGGTCCCCTTTGTTCTTGAGTCCAGTGGTCCTTTATGCTTGTCCATATCTTGTCCCATTTGCCTTGATACTGTTGGGGAACTGTTTGGCTCCACCTCTGCTCTCAGTTCTGGGCTTGGCTTTCGGACAGGAAGACGCTGACTGTTTCTCTTATCTACCCTGCTATACCCCTCCCTTCAAGTTGAGCGTAAAGTCAACCATATCCTTATATGGAGGAGAGGGGTCGGGTAGAAAAGTATGTATACAGTTCAGGATCTTAAAATTTTATCCCACTGCATTAATAAATGGTGTTGAGAAAAGCTGGCTATGTAACTGGAAAAAATGGTCCGATTGGCTCCACACCTCACCACACATATCAGAATACACATGCAGACACATGTGCAGTTTTGTTTAAATCCAAATAAATCTAGAATAAAATATTGGTTTCCTATTTATTTAGATTCAATAAACTTTACTTTTTTTGGATGTATAGTTCTATGAATTTTAACACATACATAGATTCATGCAATCGCCACAAGTCAGATCCAAAACAATGCCATCAATTCCAACACCAACTCAGGCTGTCCTTTTATAGTCAAGGCTTCCCGCATCTCCAAGCTCTGGCAGCCATGGATTAGTTCTCTCTCTTGGGTTTTGCCTTTTCCAGAATGTCATGTAAATGGAAATATACAATATGTAATCTTTTGAGATTGCTTTATTTCACCTGGTAGAACGCACTTGAGATTCATCTATGTTCCATATACCAGTAGGCTGTTCTTTTTACTGCTGAGTAGTATTCCATTTTGTGGATAAATTATAGTTTGTCCATTCACCCATTTGAAGAACATTGGGTTGTTTATACTTTTGGGTGATTACAAACAGTACAGTTATAAACATTTGGGTACAAGTTTTTGTGTAAACATAATATTCATTTCTCTAGCTATAGATATAGACATGAGATTGCTTGACCATATGGTAAGTATGCTTAACTTTAGAAGGATCTGACAAGCTGTCTTCTGGTGTGGCTGCTTCCATTTTGCATTCTCACTAAAAAATGTATAAAAGTTCAAGTTGCCCTGAATCTTCATCCGTACATGTATTGCCAGGTTTGTTTTTTTTTACTTTTTTTTTTCCATTGAAGTATAGTTGATTTACAATGTTGTGTTAATCTCTGCTATACAGCAAAGTGACGCAGTTATACACATATATAAATCCTTTTATAAAAAAAAATTTAGCCATTTAAATAAGCATGTAGTGGTATCCCATGTAGTTTTAATTTGCATTTCTCTGAATGAAAAAAGTTACTGAGCAACTTTTCATGTGCTTGTTTACCAGTTATACACTTTCTTTGATAGAGTGTTTAATCTTTTGCTAGCTTTTTGAATTGATTTGTATATACATTTTTTATTGTTCAGTTTTGAAATACTTTAAATACTCTCTTTGTTGGATGTATAATTTGCAAATATTTTCTCCCAGTTTCTGGCTTTTTTTTTTTTTTTTTAAGAAAATGATGGTTTTTCCACTTATCAAAGGTTTAAACACTGGTGAGTATGTATCTACCTTCTGGCTAATGAAGGACTTTCTAAAGTGTAAAATCATGAAACAAATCAAAAATTAAGAGGTAAATAAATGTGGTGATTTCTTAAAATTTTTATGGAAAATCACTAAAAAAATTAAAAGCTAAGTAACAAATTAGAGGAAATGTTTTCATAAACCTAACTAGAAAAAACCCAATACCTTAAACATTTTAAAAGCTTGTATGAGTTGGTAAGAAAAGCTAACAACCTAACAGAAAAATGGACATAGGGCATTAAGGGTCATTTCAACGAAGAAACTAAAATGTCAAATAAACATGTATTTCAAAGGTTCTTCCTCATGTTATTTAGAGAAATGCAGATTAAAACAACATTGAAGTACTAATTTTGCCTACCAAGTTGGCAAAGATCTTTAAAGATGTTGATAACACTTCATATTAGGAAAGAGTAGGGACACAGCTGGTAAGAGGAAAAACTGAGTCAGTTTTCTTGGAAGGCAATCCTGGCACTATGTGTAAAGAGCCTTCAAATTGTTCATACCCTCTGACCCACTACTTCCTTTTTGAGGAAATTCGCAGAAAGACCAAAGAAGAGGAAAGGCCACAAAGTACCAGAATTAGAGGAGAGGCCTGTACACACATACACCATAACCCTGAAGCCCCATTTCAGTTCAGTTCAGTTCAGTTCAGTTCAGTTCATTCGCTCAGTCATGTCCGACTCTTTGCGACCCCATGAATCACAGCACGTCAGGCCTCCCTGTCCATCACCAACTCCCGGAGCTCACTCAAACCCACCTCCATCGAGTCAGTGATGCCATCCAGCCATCTCATTCTCTGTCGTCCCCTTCTCCTCCCACCCCCAATCCCTCCCAGCATCAGAGTCTTTTCCAGTGAGTCAACTTATTGCATGAGGTGGCCAAAGTATTGGAGTTTCAGCTTTAGCATCGTCCTTCCAGTGAACACCCAGGACTGGTCTCCTTTAGAATGGACTGGTTGGATGAAGCCCCATTTAGTGCATACCATTTCCACACTGTAAGTAGCAACAAGTCTGTCCTCCCAGGACCCAGCTTTGAGCAGGAGCTGTTGTTGTCAGCTAGGTAACCTGTATCATTCATGTACTCAGACACTTGTGCTATCCCCCCGTGGCCTCCCAGGACACCTCTGCACTGGGCTGCAGCTGCAGGGAAAGCAGACTGTGTGCAGTCACTGCTGGAGCTGGGAATGGACAGCAACCTGCGAGACATCAATGAGAGCACGCCCCTGGCCTATGCCCTGTACTGCGGCCACACGGACTGTGTCAAGCTCCTCTCCCAAGAGAGCAGGTGAGCACACTAAGAGGCACTCATTTTTTTTCCTTGTCTCAAAGATTCATAAAACTGGATGCAATTGTCTAAACTGCCAATACCAGCACAAAACGATCTATAACTTAATCAATGTGTTTGCCATTGCCAACCACAAATTGGCACTTGCCATCTACCTCTACAAGGATTAAACCATGTGCTGCTGCAGCTGCTGACTTTCAACAGCCCCACCACTGAAAGGAGGTCAAGGTGGAGAGCAGAAATGAAGCTCTCTGTGCTCTGGAATAACTGACAGAACAGGTCTCTAGATAGTTAGCTGTTTTCAGGAACCAATTTTATGAGCCCAATTCTTGCATCTCCTCATATCTAGAAAAGCACAAAAATCTTTCACGGTGACAACTGTTCCTCATGACCAGCAGTAAGCTCCTGCAAAAAATATGTGCTTGATTGCATGTACTTCCCCTTCACCAAACCTTCCCAGCCACCTCTGCTCACCACTCTGAGCAGTTTCTCAGAGTGATCAGAAATGCTATCTCTTGGGCTATAATCCTCATTTTCTCCCAAATAAATAGTGACTCACAACTCTCATGTTGTGCATTTTTTTCAGTTGACACCATTATCTAACAATGATATGTCCTTGAATCTGTGGAGCAAAATGGTAGTAGTAAGCCTGAATGTATCAGCCTAACATTTACTGAACTGTAATCTCATCTTTCCTTTTTCTCTCTTTCCACATCCATTTAGGCAATATACTAATTGCTCTTTTGCCTAAATCAGCATTTCTCCAACTCTTTGTTCTCAGGACCCTTTTATATTCAAAAATATGGAGGACCCAAAAGAGCTTTTGTTTATGTGAGTTACACCTATCAATATTTATGGCATGAAACTAAAACTGAGATACTTTTGATAAAATATTTAGTTAGTAACTTAAAGTGATAATAACCCATTACAAGTTAAGATTAATATCATATTTTTAGTTAAAAATAAACTATTCTTCAAAACCAACCAGAAAAAGTGTAATGAAAAGAGCAGCTTCATTCTACTTTGCTCTTCAAGTCTCCTTGATAGCTGTATAAAAGCTTAGTAGAATACAGCGGGATTCCCACATCTGCTTCTGCATTCAATCAATTGCAACGTGACTGTTTTGACTGAAGTGTATGAAAATGATCTGGCCTCACATAGACACATAGGTAAAAAAGGGAGGAGTATTCGATAGACTTTTCAGATAACTGTGGATACTTTTCCTCTGATACTACACTGAAACTTGACGAGTAGTATTAGGTTGGTACAAAAGTAATTACAGTTTTACACTGTTGAACTTTGCCATTTGATATTGGGATACACTCTTAAATAAATGTGGTTATGTTATACAACATTTTAATGTGCATTTCTCACTTTATGTCTTTTTTCTAATGTCTTATTATTTGCTGTTTCTTTTATATTTATTTTGACTATAGAAATATTGTTAGACAGAAAGCAAATTCGAATGAATTTTTTATTCAAGCTTAAAAATGGGTTACAAAGAAGCAGAAACCACTTGCAACATCAACAACACATTTGGGCTGCTGCTGCTAAGTCACTTCAGTCGTGTCTGACTCTGTGTGACCCCATAGATGGCAGCCCACCAGGCTCCCCCTTCCCTGGGATTCTCCAGGCAAGAACACTGGAGTGGGTTGCCATTTCCTTCTCCAATGTGTGAAAGTGAAAAGTGAAAGTGAAGTCGCTCAGTCGTGTCCGACCCTTAGCGACGCCACAGACTACAGCCTACCAGGCTCCTCCATCCATGGGATTTTCTAGGCAATAGTACTGGAGTGGCTTGCCATTGCCTTCTCCGACATTTGGGCTAGGAACAGCTAATGAACATACAGAGCAGTGGTGGTTCAAGAAGTTTTGCAAAGGAGATGAGAGCCTTGAAGATAAGAAACACAGTGGTCGACCATCAGAAGTTGACAATGAAAAACTGAGAGCCATCATCAAAAATCCTGTTACAACTACACGAGAAGTTTCCAAAGAATTCAATATTGACCATTCTACGGCATTTGGCATTTGAAGCAAATTAGAAAGGTGAAAAAGCTCTAAGTGGATGCCTCATGAGCTGACCAGAAATTTAAAAAAAAAAAAATTGTCGTCTTGAAGTGTCATCTTCTCTTATTCTCTGCAACAACAAGAAACCATTTCTTGATCAGATTATGACATGCAAAAAAAGTGAATTTCAGACGACATCCAGTGATTGGACCAAGAAGAACCTCCAAAGCACTTTCCAAAGCCAAACGTACACTAAAAAAAGGTCATGGTCACTGTTCAGTGGTCTGCTGCTCGAGTGATCCACGACAGCTTTCTGAATCCCAACAAAACCATTACATCTGAGAAGTACACTAAGGAAATCAATGAGATTCACTGAAAACTGCAATGCCTACAGCCAACACTGATCAACAGAAAGAGCCCAGTTTTTCTTTATGACAATGCCTGACCACATGTGACACAACCACCCCTTCAAAAGCTGAATGAATTGAGCTACAAAGTTTAGCCTCATCTGCCATATTCACCCGACCTCTTGCCAACCGACTACGACTTCAAGAATCTCAACAACTTTTTATAGGGAAAATATTTCCACAGCCAGCAGGAGGCAGAAGATGCTTTCCAACAGTTCATTGAATCCCAAAGTATGGATTTTTATGCTACAGAAATAAACAAACTTATTTCTCATTGGCAAAAACGTGTTGATTTTAATGGTTCTTATTTTGATTAATAAAGATGGGTTTGAACCTAGTTATAATGATTTAAAATTTATGGTCCAAAACCACAATTATTTTTGTACCAATCTAATAGTTTCCCAAAGATTAGTTGCAGTGTGGACTTTGTCACCTTATCAGTGAACTTTTTGAATTCTGTTACATTAAAATCCATTCATCTCTCTAGCACCTTAAATGTGTCATACCTATGCATGATTTTATATCTTGCATTGGTCATTTGAAAACATTGATTTGCTTAGTTATGAAGATCTTCCATTAAATAACACATTTCATTTTACATCATTAGGAAAAAAAAATCACATTTATTAATGCCACCACTGATCTCATTAGAAAAGGTTTTATGTATCAGGAAGCAATCAAGCTCAAAGTATGCATACAAATTTTCCAAAATTTCTAATTTTTGCCTGAAAGCTAGATTTTTGTCATTGGCAACAATTACTGTCAATTGTTTACCTTGAAATGACAGACTCACTCTGTTCATTTTTGAAAAATCAAATGGCCAACTCCAAATAACCACAGTTTGCCTAGAAGCCATTGAAATGATGTTTCATGGGGGAAAAAAGTATCTAGTTCAGCCCAAATAAGTCCACAAGTCAAAACATCCATCATATATTAGTATAGAGTTGCTGTTTAGTCACTCAGTCCTGTCCAACCCTTTGTGAACCCGTGTACTGCAGCACTCCAGGCTCCCCTGTAGTTCAGCATCTCTCAGAGTTTGCTCAGACTCCTGTCCATTGAGTCGGTGATGCCAGTATATAGCAGAATTACTTATGAGTACTTTCTATTTTGTCCAAAAAAAAAAAAAAAAGAAGCATCTCAAGAATCAATATTTAGTAAAATGAATAACTTTTACTGGGCATTATTAAATTAAATGGCAATTTTGTTTTAATGCAAGTCTATTGTTACTACTACCTTGATTTGTGCCAAGGAGCCCATTGCTTTACCCATTTGCTCTCTTGCATGCTTGGTATAAAAAGCAGTCCAGTGAAAAAGACAACATCTTGACATTAGTATGAATATAGTTTTAACCTCATGAAGCATGTCAGAGACCTCACCTCCAGGATTCAATGGACCACATTTTGAGACTCACTGGTCAAAATCACAACCTTAATAGGAAGAGGAAATTGATTGTAGAAGATGCTGAAGTAGCATTAGCATTTAGTTAATTTAGTTAGCACAGAGGCATATTCTATATGGGAAAACTTGCAGGAATGCTAATGAGCTCCTGGGGTTCTCTCTCTGGTAATGTCAGGAGTACAGAATCTGTGTTTCATATTTCACAAAGCCTTTTTGGAAGCTGAAAGGAGGAACATAAAAATTCGTCACAGGAATAAAGATTCAATTATACACTGTGTGACCTACAGGAAAAAAAAAAAAAATTCATTATATGTGGCCAAAATGAGGAGTGATACTTTTCAAACCACAGTTTACAGTATCTCACTGAAAAGAGTAATGTTGCAATATTGCTTTTAGGGCATGCACACAGGTCTGGTTTCATCATTAACTCATACCGCAGAAAGCACTAATCAATTGTGGCCTCAAAAGAGAATAATACAGAAATTTCTAAGCAACAAAAGCAGCACAGTGCCTCAGGGAAACTCCACACGAGAAGAGCCAGCCGGACAACTGCAGATCTTTTTCCCCTGCAGAATTTGCCTGCCCATTGGACATTGCTCACTTTTCTTCTGCTGCCACGCCCAAATTCTGGCATACACACTTCCTGTTCTGCAGCCCAAGCTCAGACAAAAGCTTCTCTTCTTGGCTTCCTTTAGTATGTTTTAAGTGTTTTTCAATAGGAAATTTAGTAAAAACTCAACAGGAAACAAATAACACACAAACAGCATAAAATGGGCAGGCTTCCTGAGGTGGATAATGTCAGAGCTCTGCCCTTATCTCGGGGGAGCCTTTACAGAGAACGCCTGAAAAAATCAGACTCCCCTCCCCCAGCTCTGCAGCCTCCACCCAGCTGCTAACTAAAGCCTGAACACAATATTTGGCCTTTATTTCTTTGACTTAAAGCTGGTACTCCTACTAGTTGGCCTTAAGAAGTGAGAACAGTAATCCCTGAAGGTATTTTCAGCTTATTTGATCCCCTGGCAAAAACAAATTTTGAAAGGATAGCTCCTGAGGGAACAAGCAAAATCTAATTAAGATACATTCTAATTACTGACAATGGCAAGAAACAGGGTGGCAAAGGGTGATGTGAGTAGCTTTTGCACATCACCTTTAACTTGAGAGGGCGCTGAGTGACTTTGAATGATCTTCCTGGAGATGGAATAGAGGGAGGTATTTTGTTTGATGACTGCTGTTGTGCCACTTCCTGTTCTCACAGAGCATCCTTGTTTTATATTCCTATAGAACAGAGCCTCCTAGACCCCTTCCTGCCCAGAACAGTAGACCCCAGAAGAAGGAGGGACGATTCAGCATGCTCAATCAAATCTTCTGCAAGAACAGAAAGGAAGAGCAGAGAGCCTATCAGAAGGACCCCAGTAGGGACTGGCACAGGGGGGAGCACACCTCGGAAGTCGATGACATCATCACCACCTTTGACAGCAACCTGGATACCAACTGTCAAGAGCAGCCTGGTGAGCAGGTGGCTATGGTTGACTTTAAGAAGAGGACCTCAGAAAACTCAAAATATCACTTGCCAGAAAAGAAGCCTCTGACCCGTAAAGGGCTTCCACCAATCAGAACACAGAGCCTCCCACCCATCACCCTGGGCCATAACTTCCTGACAGCCTCCCAGGGGGCCACTTCCCATGCTGGCCTGAGCTCTGGTACTCATCATGCGGCCCAGCGATCTCAGAAAAGCCGAAGTGAGCAAGATTTGTTGAATAACAGAACTGGCTGCCAGGCATTGCTAGATAACCCTTGGAAAGGTGATTCTCACCCGGTGTTCTATAAAGCCTGGACTATGTCTTCATCTGACAAGCTGCTAGACAGGTTGCTCACCAGCAGATCTGGCCACCAGGAAGTATCAGGGCCCCCACATCTTCCTCATCTGCATAATCTTTCATCAGGTAATGTCCTTCTTCATTCCTGACAGATTCTGTACAAGAAACATGTCACACCGTCCTGAGTGAGGAGGGAGAGTAGGTAGCCTGGAGGACTTCCCTTTAGTCCACTGGATTCAGGATGTCTAGGCTATGCAAACAGTCTGCTTTTCCAACCTGAGGACAATCATCAGGTAGAAGCATGTGCCTTCTCATCTTATCTCATCCCACCAAATATGTGTGATGACTGGCAGATTGGAGCAGGAATAGTATTATTTTCACCAGCAAGGATTCTTAAGCAGGGATCCTTGCCAGTATCACCTACAAGGGGTTGATTTATTTGTGTGACTGTTTGCTTTTAAATCAGGTGTTCAATGCCCACTCTGGGCCCACTGAACCTAAATTTTGGTGAGGCAGAAGGGAAAAGAGTAATGCCTTCCACATGTATGTGTAGAAAGGGAACACATCACACACTTATGGTTCAAGACTCCAAACACGTCAAAGGATTGCCTGGCAGATGACCTGTGTCTGCCCGCAGCTATGCAGCCCCTCATCCGAAGCAAACTATGTTATTAATTTTTTGCTTGTCCTTCCGGAAGTATTTTATACATATTTAAGTACTTGTATATGTACATATATATACATTTTAAATAAATAAGCACATCACACTAAAGAATGTGTATTTTTGTACACATACAAGCAATATATATGTGTCTACTTTTCACCCATTTCTAAACAAACATATCACACTAAAACTTTTATTTATATTTTTTTAAAACACCCACAGGTGATTCTGAGGTACAGTGGAGACTAAGATCTATTGTTCTAAAGCACAGGCTTCAGAACAGCTTCCAAAATCAGGTCATTACTATAATAGCTTATCTTGTCATCAAGTGAATTAATTACTAACATTTAAAAATCATGAAGTTTTTACATTAAAAGTGTCCCTATGGACACCACTTGGACATCACGGTCCCCAGTTTAGCCCAGTCCACACCACTCTCTATTCTCTTTCCATGGAGTGTCTGTTATCAATAAGCCTCTGTTGCTTTTCTTATAGTGGGGTTAAGAGGGAAAATGATATGTTTCTTGAATCCATGCTTCTTTCAAAAGTAGAAAAGTGAAAGACCAAGAGGGTTTATGTATATTTTAAGAAGTAGATGAGATCAATATATCTTTGAGGTAAGAACAATTCCTTCCCATTTAATATGCAGCATGAGCCTGGCTCTCTTCACTCATTTACACATGCCTGGTGTCTGAAACCTGTGAGGCAGCATACGGCTTCTCTCATACATATTTATTTGTATTTAAACGTATTTATTTGAATAAATACATGACGCCTATTTCCTGAGAAGAACTTCCCTCAAGGTCTTACTTCCTTCTCAGGGCACTGGCGTGTGGGTAGTTTTCCTTGTGTTCTGTGGAGGGGTTAGGAAGCAAAGATATTGGTTTGCTGTCTTTTAACACTTTGATGGCCTCCAGGGCCTTGACTCAGCCTGCTTTCTGGAGTTAGTCCTGTCCTGGCTAATATCTTCTTTTCAGACAAAAAGAAATTTTTTTTTTTTAGATTTTTGAAAGTCTTGTTCTTTTTCTGTTCCCAAAACAGCCTGGGGCTATTTTTTCTTTATCAGTTAGAATTGGTTCATCTGTTGTAACAGAAACCCAAAGTAACAGTGGTTTAAGCAACATAGAAGTTTATTCCTCTCATATGAAAGAAGTTGAACGTTATGGTTCCCAGTGCTTGGTGAACCATGATCACCAGGGACCCAGGCTCCTTCCATCTGTATTCTCTACAACTTAACCTATGGCTTTCATCCTTTGCAGAAAGAGCAGGAAAAAGGAGAGAGGCAGGGAGAAAGAAAGAGAGGGGGGAGGAAAATGGGTGTCCCCAAACTAAATTATCTCCCATTAATAAATTATCTCCCATCGCTTCTTGGCCTTTTGGCAAAGATCAAGTGTAATAAGTTATTGCCCATAAGTCCTAGAGTCTGCTTCCATCTCATTGGTCAGAAATTTAGTCACATGACTGCCTATCTGCAAGGGAGACTGGGAATTGTTGTCTTTTAGCTGATCACATGACTGTACCTCCAAAACTGGATTTTTGTTTCTAACAGAAAAAAGGGAGTAGATATTGAATAGAGAATTCATAGATTCTGTCACATGTGCCTCTAAAACTTTGTATATTACTTAAAATAAAAGAAAATTCAATAAAGTTGGTTTGAGGAATGATTTCACTTTTCCAGTGAAGTAACTTGAAAAGTCCCTAGGGGCAGGAAAGCAGAAAAGAACTAGCAGAATTCGCCAAGGGAATGTTAAATGATTAGCTATGTCTGGATCAAAGCTTTGATTTTTTCAACCAATGTTTTTGAGTGCTGATAATAACTAGGAGCCATTCTAGGTAACTGAGTCATGACAAGATAAATATCCCAAGAATCTTCAGTCTATAAATGAACTTTCAGGAACATGGATTTTCTAAGTTGATTATACAGCTCACTTTAAATTGATTTTCTTCTCATGTTTACATATGAAAATCATAAGAGTTTTAAATGGAAAGGACCCTAGTCTTCACTCATTCTTTAAATGATTATTGGGTATCTATTATAATTTGTCAAGAGGCAGCATATCCAGTGGTTAACAGAAAAATTCTTTTTTTTCTTTCTTTTTTTGGCTACCACATGGCTTATAGGATCTTAGTTCCCCAGATAAGAACTGAACCTGGGTCCGCAGCAATCAAAGACTTGAATCTTAACAACTGGACCACCAGGGAATTCTCCAGGAGAGGTCTTTTAATTAAAGTCACACTTTTGTTGTTATTTTGTCAATAAGTACTGGCTCTCTTTTACTTGCTGTTAATGAATCTCTCTGAACCTTTGTTTCCTCATGTCAAAAATGGGAAGAAATACCAAACTTTTAGGGTTGTGAATCAGTATTAAGGTTAAACAAATTGAAACATTTATAATAATTAAAATAGTGACTTGAACATAGTACTATACAAATACACACAAATTTGTGGGGTTTTTATAAAACTATGTGCCAGGCCCTACACTAAGCCCAGTGCCTTAGACACAAGCTATAGATGATGACATTTAAGCAAATATACTATTCAACTGCCTTTTTGCTCTCAGATCTAATCTCTTCCAACTCTATCCTGTATCTCAGGAAACTATACCTCCTAGGCTCCCTGGAAGCTGCCTCCAGGTACTTTTGGTGAAGTGCCAGGAGGCATTGGCAAGAGTAAGAGCAGGAGAAAGAGGAAAGCCAGTGTAGTTCTCCTCAATGTCCCTCTGCTTCCTATGGAATCTTCAGTAGGGGTTCCACTCCTCCTACTTCCTCCACACAGCCCCTCACTTGTGGGTCTGGCTCCCACTAGCTTCTGGGCCTTGGTAATACCAGCTCTTTCTCTTATACTCCAGACGAGAAGTGGTTGCATCCTCCTTCTGTGGTTAATTTCTGGATGTCTTTTAACCTTGTCATCTAGCTTCTTAACTTTTCCACCACCAGTATAATGAAATTTCTATATGAAATTGCCTCTCTTTCAGAGACCTAAAGAGTTCTCCATTTTCCTGAATGAGCCCTGATTGATAAGGCAAGACATGTCATCTCTCTCAGCTACAGTTTTCCTACTCTCTGGATACATAGTCTGGGGCTGTTTTGTTTCATGAAGGCCATTCCAGTTATAATGTACATAGCCTAGAAAAGTTAAAACAACTTGTTCAGTCTTAACAACTAATTAGTGACATATTCAGAACTTTAACCCAAATCTCCTAAGAAGTTACCACACAGCTTCCTGGGGACTCAGAGGTAAAGAGTCCACCTGAAATGCAGGTAGATGCAGGTTCAGTCCCTGGGTTGGGAAGATCCAATGGAGTAGGAAATGGCCACCCACTTCAGTATCCTTGCCAGGGACAATACTATGGACAGGGGAGCCTGTGGGTTACAGTCCATTGGGTCACAAAGAGTCAGGCTGAGCACATATACAATGGTGGTAGAAGCGGTTCAGTTGCTAAGTCACATCTGACTCTGCAACCCCATGGACTATAGCCCGCCAGGCTCCTCTGTCCATGGGATTTTCTAAGCAAGAATACCAGAGTGGGTTGCTATTTCCTCCTCCAGGGGATCTTCCCGACCCGGGGATCGAACCCACAAAATAAAGGCTTCCCTTATTTCTCTCTTTAAATCTCAAAGTCCAGTTGATAGCATGCTTACCAAATTATTTACGATGTGATTTTCTTAGAAACTATACCATCTTCCCCCAAAGAAAAATATTTCTGCCTTATGGATTCTATTTCTGCAAATATTTTTAACCCAATTTGAGATTTTTTTTTTTTTTTAACGATTACTGAAACTTCCAGACTACAGTTGGGAGAGTTCACTTAAGTGGTTTAAATTGTTAGTTTAGGCGGGTTGAAACTCAGCAGATTTCTGCACTGAGCTCCCATACTTGATGTGAAAACCTAATGTGGTAAACCAATTGGGTACTATAAATCATACCACTGCACCACTGGCTTGAACTTGGATCGTCTCTCTCCCCTGGATTTTTTCTTTTCCTGCCCTGGGTTTAGTAGAAATAATATGGACTAGCAGTGATTACTACTGTTTGAATTCCTGGCAGCTAATATCCTGTGCTGACATCAGCAACCCTGAACATTTAGCTGTAATGATTATTGCTTAACATTTATTGAGACCTGTCAGTGGGCTAGATGGAGAGGATGGGGAATAAGGCACTTAACCTAAATGAGGGAATTTGGAGCACATCAGCTTAATTCATTGCAAGCAGCTTTCAGAGAAAATGGAACAGAGTTCTGTGGTGTTTGCTACCAGCCTGGTTATTTACAACAAGGAACCTAAGAAAGTGCTTGCTTCCTTTCTCCCTCAAGAGAGAACTTTCTTCTCCAGAATTTTCTAGACTATCCCAGCAACAACTCCCACTCTTCCCTGCATAGGTCTGATGTTATGACCACCTCTGTTTAAACCCATCAGCAGCTTTGCATCTTTCTAGGACAAAGGCCAGATTCTTTAGCTGGCGAAGTCCTCCCGATGTAGCCTGACCTCACTTACCTTTCTCAACTTCTGCACCTCCCATTTCAATCCTTCCCCCGCCCCACCCCCTTGAACAATTCCTTGAATATCTCAGTTCTTGAGGACTCCATACCTTTTACTCTACGACGTCTTTGCCCATCTTTTGTTTTGTTTTTTCTTTTAACCTTCCATCCACTGAGTCCTACAATCTTTTAAGAACCAGCCCAAACTTGCCTCCTATATAGAAGGCTCCTGACTACTATAGGAGGTGTGGCCCCTTTTTACTATCCATCATGAAAGAATCCGTCCTCCGCCCTGTTAAGCCTCCTCGGGAGCAGTGAACCACAGACTTCCCCTTCAACAGCACTGCAGGAGAGGAGTTTTTAATCCCCATTTTAGAGATGAAGAAATTGGAGGATTAGAGTGGTTTACCCCACCTGCTGAAGGTCATAAGGTAGCTAGGAAGTGGCAGAACAGATGTTTAAGCAAGGTCTATGGGATTCAAGACACATGGATCTCTCTGGACCCTTCTTTCCTCTGTGATATCGTCACAGCACTACTCATGGCCTTCAAAAGTACTTTATCTGTTTCTATTCCCATCAGCCACTTTGAACACCTTGCCATCTCTTTGTACTCTAGGCTCTGGAATGCAAAGAGTTTACAATAGATGAGTGCTGAATGTATTTGTCATTATTTTAATCTTCATTCTCTTCTATTTCCTCATTTAACTATGAAAAAAATTTCTGCCTTTTTATTTATTCTAAGACAGTGGTCATCCTCCACAGGCTGGACACTCCCTGAAAGCACCCGCAGCACAGATAAGAGATCTTTGAACTGTGCACATTCTGCCTTGTTCTTCAAAACTGAGCAAAATGTCAGGGTGGCAAGAAGTTTAACTCTCCTCCCACCTCCTCCCAAATCACTGCTAAAGTCCCTCTCTGCCACTTCTCCCATCCTATCTATACCATTTTGGCCCCTAATTAGGCAACATGGTGGGGATTTTAGGTCCAGACAGACCTGGGTTGGGTCCAGATTCTGTCACTTCCTGTCATATAACCTTGAGCTCCATTCAGAACTCCTCCAAATCACAGTGTCCGCATTTGAAAACTGGGGATGACAGTACCTCTCTCACAAGGGAAAGGGACTATTAGGATTCAATAAGATTACATATATAGCAATTAGTCCAGTGCTTGACCATAGTAAGTGCGCAGTAGCGTTACCCATAATTATCATCTCATTTTTGGTTTTGCAAATTTCTGCTCCAGTGTTCATGGATAAATAATCAAATATGAGTTGATACAGGTTTTACTGTAATTCTACTAAGGAATTTTTTTTTTTTTAAACAATGGCTTATGAGCTTCCCTCATGGCTGAGATGGTAAAAGCATCTGCTTGCAATGCAGGAGACCCAGGTTCAGTCCTGGGTAGGGAAGATCCTCTGGAGAAGGAAATGGCAACCCACTCCAGTACTCTTGACTGAAAATTCCATGGATGGAGGAGCCTCGTAGGCTACAGTTCATGGGATCAGACAGGACTCAGCAATTTCACTTTCACTTATGAGGTTATTTAACCTTCAAATTTCAAAGGAATAAAAATATAAAGGCAAAATGTACACCCAAGAGACTGGAAATTTTGCTTAATATTCATTAAATGACACTGCTCAGATGACCACCCCTAAAAATCTACCACTGGACTCACCAAAGCAGATAGGGGGTGGATATTTTCCCCCTGTCCTAAGGACTGCTTTACCCAAACGGAAGACTTAAACCCTATGGGCCGCACTATAGTGACTCTGGTTCCTACTAGACTGCTAAGTAAAAGATCAAATGAATACATGCCCCACTCTATAGGAGATCATATGAAAAAATGCCACAGTGTAACACTGGAATAATTGCTAATGTTTATTGTTTACTTTATAAGCTAAATGCTTTACCTTTGTTCTCCTAGTTAATCTTTATAACAACTGGAAAAGACAGAGAAAGCTATTATCTACTTTTTGCATATGAGGAAGTTGAGGTTGAGAGAGAGAACATCACTTGCTCAAGTTGGGAATTAAGCCTAATCCTGTCTGATCCTGTTGCCCTTGTTCATTCACTCAGGTGTGTCCAACTCCTTGGGACCCCCATGGACTGCAGCACGCCAGGCTTCCCTGTCCATCACCATCTCTCAGACCTTGCTCAAACTCGTGTCTATTGAGTCAGTGATGCTATCCAACCATCTCATCTGTCATCCCCTTCTCCTGCCTTCAACCTTACCAAGCATCAGGGTCTTTTCCAATGAGTAGTTTCAGCTTGAGCCTCAGTCCTTTCAAAGAATATTTAGGACTGATTTCCTTTAGGATTGACTGGTTTGATCTCCTTGTAGTCCAAGGGGCTCTCAAGAATCTTCTCCAACACCACAGTTCAAAAGCATCAATTCTTTGGAGCTCAGCCTGCTTTATGGTCCAACTCTCATATCCAAATATGTCTACTGGAAAAAGCATACCTTTGACTAGACAGACCTTTATTGGCAAAGTAACATCTCTGCTTTTTAATATGCCATCTAGGTTGGTCATAGCTTTTCTTCCAAGGAGCAAGCGTCTTTTAATTTCATGGCTGCAGTCACCATCTGCAGTGATTTTGGAGCCTAGAAAAATAAAGTCTGTCACTGTTTCCATTGTTTCCCCATCTATTTGCATGGAGTGATGGGACTGGATGCAATGATCTTAGTTTCCTGAATGTTGAGTTTTAAGACACGTTTTTCATTCTCCTCTTTCATCAAGAGGCTCTTTAGTTTTTCTTCACTTTCTGCCATAAGGGTGGTGTCCTCTGCATATTTGAGGTTATTGATATTTCTCCCGGCAATCTTGATTCCAGCTTGTGCTTCATCCAGCCCAGCATTTCTCATGATGTACTCTGCATACAAGTTAAACAAGCAGGGTGACAGTATACAGCCTTGACTTACTCCTTTCCCAATTTGGAACCAGTCTGTTCTTCCATGTCCAGTTCTAACTATTGCTACTTGACTTGCATACAGATTTCTCAAGAGGCAGGTCAGGTGGTCTGGTATTCCCATCTCTTGAAGAATTCTCCAGTTTGTTGTGATCCACAGAGTCAAAGGCTTTGGCGTAGTCAATGAAGTGGAAGTAAATGTTTTTCTGGAACTCTTTTGCTTTTTCAGTGACCCAACAGATGTTGGCAATTTGATCTCTGGTTCTTCTGTCTTTTCTAAATCCACCATGAACATCTGGAGGTTCACAGTTCACGTACTATTGAAGCCTGGCTTGAAGAATTTTGAGCATTACTTTGCTAGCGTGTGCAATGAGTGCAATTGTGCGGTAGTTTGAGCATTCTTTGGCATTGCTTTTCTTTGGGATTGGAATGAAAACTGACCTTTTCCAGTCCTGTGGCCACTGCTGAGTTTTCCAAATTTGTTGGCATATTGAGTGCAGCCCTTTCACATTTGAAATAGCTCAACTGGAATTCCATCACCTCCACTAACTTTGTTTGTAGTAATGCTTCCTAGGCCCACTTGACTTCACAGTCCAGGATGTCTGCCTCTAGGTGAGTGATCACACCATCGTGATTATCTGGGTCATGAAGATCTTTTTTGTATAGTTCCTCTGTGTATTCTTGCCACCTCTTCTTAATATCTTCTGCTTCTATTAAGTCCTTACCATTTCTGTCCTTTATGGAGCCCATCTTTGCATGAAATGATCCCTTGGTATCTCTAATTTTTTTGAAGAGAGCTCTAGTCTTTCCCATTCTATTGTTTTCCTCTATTTCTTTGCATTGATCACTGAGGAAGGCTTTCTTATCTCTCCTTGCTATTCTTTGGAACTGTGCATTCAAATGGGTATATCTTTCCTTTTATGCTTTGCCTCTAGAGTCTTTTCTTTTCTCAGCTATTTGTAAGGCCGCCTCAGGCAACCATTTTGCCTTTTTTCATTTCTTTTTCTTGGGAATGGTCTTGATCTCTGCCTTCTGTACAATGTCCTGAACCTGTGTCCATAGTTCTTCAGGCACTCTATTAGATCTAATCCCTTGAATCTATTTGTCACTTCCACTGTATAATTGTAAGGGATTTGATTTATGTCATACCTGAGTGATCTAGTGGTTTTTCCCTACTTTCTTCACTTTAAGTCTGAATTTGGCAATAAGGAGTTCATGATCTGAGCCACAGTCAGCTCCTGGTCTTGTTTTTGCTGACCATATAGAGCTTCTCCATCTTTGGCTGCAAAGAATATAGTCAATCTGATTTTGGTATTGACTAGCTGGTGATGTCCATGTGTAGTATCTTCTCTTGTGTTGTTGGAAGAGGGTGTTTGCTATGACCAGTGCATTCTCTTGGCAAATCTCTGTTAGCCTTTGCCCTGCTTCATTTTGTACTTCAAGGCCAAATTTGCCTGTTACTCCAGTTATCTCTTGACTTCCTACTTTTGCATCCCAGTCCCCTAACTTTTGCATTCCAGTCCCCATGTGCTAATAAATGTTTACTAGGTGGCTGTTCAGAGGAAAATCAGTGCTTGTTGATTTCCCTGATGTATGTACTCCCACCATGACTGATGTCAAGCCACTAAGTGTGATGTCAACCATCTCACAAAATTCCTGAAAATTGGTATGCACAGCTCCAGCATAGCACTACTGGTCATTTAAAGGATATATTCCAGGTCCCCAAACTGCTTTCATTCACTTCTCATCTTCCAGCTCATGATTCTCAATCCTGGATTCATATTAGAATCCCCTGGGAGCTGAAACAAATCTAGCATCCAATCCAGCCCCTGAAATACTCATTTAATTGGTGTGGTTGGTGTTTAGTCAGAGTAGCATCTTTTTTTTTTTTTTAACTCCTCAGATAATTTCTCAATGCAGCCAGGATTGAGAAACACTGATCTTGAAGAATATGTCCTACTCATCACCCACTCTTCAACACAGATTCACAAATACATGATACGTTAATACCCTATTTTATTTTTCAAACTTTTAAGTTTTGTGCAGTATATGACCAACTGTGCTTGGTTTTTTGTTTTATTTTTGTGTGTGTGTGTGTGTGTGTGTGGCTACGCTGGGTCTTTGTTGCTTTGTTTGAGTTTTCTCTAGTTGCCACGAGTGGGGTCTAGTCATTGCAGTGCGCGTGCTTCTCTTTGCAGTGGCTTCTCTTGTTGCAGACACAGGCTCTAAGTGTGTGGGTTTCAGTAGCTGCAACACACAGGCTCGGTAGTTGTGACTCCCAGGCCATATATAGAGTGTGTGGGACTCAGTTTGCTCTAGAACTCAGGCTCAGTGGTTGTGGCACCCAGCCTTGATTACTGCAGAGCATGTGGAATCTTCCCGAACCAGGAT
The DNA here is from genome assembly GCF_049115385.1 of Moschus berezovskii. NCBI lineage: Eukaryota > Metazoa > Chordata > Mammalia > Artiodactyla > Moschidae > Moschus > Moschus berezovskii. The sequence continues at coordinate 54,274,591 of NC_142477.1, read as the reverse complement.
TCAAACCCTTTCCCCTGCATTAGCAGATGAATTCTTATCCACTGTGCCACTGGGGAAGTCCCTAATTGTTCTTGTTTATAATATTTTTAAAGCTAGTTTACTCAAGAAATGATTTTGGATACATTTTTCCTTTCACTTAAATGGTGACTGGCATGTGATAAAAACTGAATATGGTGTAGTTATTTTGTTGTTAACATTATAAACTTCATGATCTATAACAACTTGTATGATTCTCTAATCCACTGGATTTTATAATTTGCACTTGGTTGAGTCTCAGATGATTGATGCAAATTATGTTTGTCCCCAGGACAAAATTTTCAGCATCTCTCCCCAAACAGACCCAAAATCAGGGATCTTCCTTTCACTCGGAACAACCTAGCTCCCCTACCAGACCAAAAATGTAAGTATTTTCAATCTTCCTCAGCTTCCTTTGCAAATAGTAGTGCTGTTATTAGGACTAAATGTTATTTCGGTTTACTTTCATTTTTCCAAGAGAACATCAAGTACCAAAACTTGAAAATTATAGGAAAATAGACTAGAGACAGTCTTTAAAGCTCCATCCAACATGGTAATGCTTGTTTAAAAGAAATACTCGCTCCCTTGAGAAATTTTTATGTTTGGACTATAAAAACAATAACAGAAGTTTATTTTGCTATGTAGTATTTAATGTCTTTAATGCTTTAAAAATTATTCTAAGACTGGCTTCCTGACATTGTTTTCCTTACTCTGTTGGACAGATAGAAATGTGTGTTACCTCTGTACTCACAGGCTCTGCAGTACTTAGCAGAAAGAATAATCAAGTATGATGTTCATCAGGTTTACTTTTGGCATTATTTTATACAAAACTTCTCACAATATAAACTGTTAATATATTCTATTCACCAAGTGATTTAGTTTGCCTGTGCCTAAGTTTTCCCGTGGTCATGTATGGATGTGAGAGTTGAACTGTGAAGAAAGCTGATCACCGAAGAATTGATGCTTTTGAACTGTGGTGCTACAGAAGACTCTTGAGAGTCCCTTGGACTGCAAGGAGATCCAACCAGTCCATTCTAAAGGAGATCAATCCTGGGTGTTCATTGAAGGGATTGATGCTAAAGCTGAAACTCCAATACTTTTGCCACCTCATGAGAAAAGTTGACTCACTGGAAAAGACTCTGATGCTAGGAAAGATTGGGGGCGGGAGGAGAAGGGGACGACAGAGAGTGAGATGGCTGGATGGCATCACCGACTCTGTGGACATGAGTTTGAGTGAGCTCCGGGAGTTGGTGATGGACAGGGAGGCCTGGCGTGCTGTGATTCATGGGGTCACAAAGAGTCGGACATGACTGAGCGACTGAACTGAACTGAACTGAAGTATTATCTGGGGTACTTGTTATAAAATGGATTCCAGGTCCCCAACACTCAGAAATTCTGAGTTTGTATATGCTTATATCTGTACTCTGAGACAGTGTAGATTAGAAAACTGATTCAGAGAGGTCACATGACTCACCTGATATTATTTAGGCAGTAAGTTGCAGAGCTACAGGATACTGAGTCAGCTGCTTCAAGAAACAAATAATACTCACTGGATTATAATTTCCTTTCTTCCTGTTCTTCCTATCCCAACGCACTGGTTTATAACAAGTGTGCAAGCATTCGTAAGCACATGTGCACACACACTCTCTACATCCTCTTAACTGCAGAGATTAGATGACTTAGAAGCTGCTCTATTTAAGACAAGTCCCTTACCCTTTCTTTACTTCAATTTCTTCATGTAGCCTGTAAAAGTAGTGCAACCTGATAAGATTGTTGAGAGGTTTAAATGAGATGACATATGCAAAATCCTTGGCAACAATTTGCACAGAGTAAATAAGCAATACATCTTTTCTGCCCCAGACTGCAGTTCAAATAGGATAAGTCAAGAGTTTAGTTTAGTTAAAAACCAAGAACCATGGGGTCTTAGGACAACTCTGTCTTTTTTTTTTTTTTTTCAGATAAGGAAAAGGAGAAGTGGAGATTTGTCCAAAGTCACACACAGACTTAGTAGCAGAAACCAAGACCTCTTCCTGGACAGATTATTTTCCTTGCCCTTACTAATTTGTCTAAAGAGAGAGTTTTGGATTGTGTGAATTCAATCACTGAATGAAATTCAAGTCTGACTTTGTCTTTCAGAAGAAATGTAGTCATAAAAACATCTAAGGAAAGAATCACTTAGCCTTAAATCCAGTATGGCCTAGAGAAGCCAAAGAGGGGATTTTCTTTGGCAGAGCCCAACAGCTTTGCTTTTCATGATTAAATTTAAGGAGACAGGGAAAGATAAAGATCTCTGATCAACTATAGCTCTATGAAAAAGAAATGGAAAGGTACAGCGCTTGTTCTGAAAGAAACCTGAGAACCTTTTGAGGTTCGCATAAAAGCACAGTACAAACGTCTTGGGGCTTATTTAGGGCCTTGTGCTGACTTGGCTTTCAAGGGCTGCTCCACCCAAGGAAAAGAGAACTTTGCCAGGCACGCACAGCCTGATCATGTTTTCACCAAACTCAGCCCCACCTCGCATTGCGCATATTTGACTTCCCTGACTGGAGCTTCCTAGGTTGCACCAATGGTAAAAAACCTGCCTGCAGATATCGGAGCCATAAGAGATGCGGATTCAATCCCTGGGTCAGGAAGATCCCCTAGAGATGGGCACGGCAACCCACTCCAGTATTCTTGCCTGGAGAATCCCATGGGCAGAGGAGGCTGACAAAGAGTCAGACATGACTGAAGCAACTTAGCGCACACACACGATATCCCTGACTACATGTAAGCTTGATAGGTAGATACACATGACTATCTCCTGAAGTTTAGCTCTCAGGAAGAAAAACTTCTTAGAAGCGCCTCTATTCCTTCAGATATAACACAGTTCTTCTACCACCATTCCATTCCTAAGAGAAGAAAACCTTGAAAGTCTTTTCTTCTTCTATTCTTTCCTCCTAGTTCTGTCTGGAGAACCTCTACGGACCAACCGAGTGCTTCCTGCTATTCCAAGCCAGCGGGGACACAGTCCACCAGCTGAAGAGAGTGAAAACTCTGCCAGTTCCACCAATGATGAACACTAGCTGTGGGCCACTGATTGTGAAAATATAGACAAGATCTATTTTCAACTGTCAAAGAACAAGATTACTCTAGTTCATAAGAACAAAGACTGATCTAGTAAATTTCATTCTATAAGCCATTCATGGTTTTATAACTCAAAGTTCTTTGTTCCACATAAGCACTTAGAATCTTTGACTGTGTATATATTGTAAGTCTGTGAGTTTCTGTGACCTCTACAAGCCAAAATAAAAAGTCACAGTATGTTATCAGCAGGGAACCTTAGTTATGTTTGGTTTGTTTTGTGGCATGTTTGCTGATTTTTTTTTAATGATTTTCAGTTTTTTTAAAAAATGTATGTTTTGCTGAATAAAAAATAAAGCACATTCCATATGTGTTATTTACATTTATTGCAATTCCACTTTGGGTTAACAAAGCTTAATTAAAATTAAAACAGTAAATTTCTTTCGTCAGTCAGTGTTTATGGCTTTTAAGTGTACAATCATCTACAAAACATTTTCCAACACTGTCAGTTCCTGGCTAGAGATCAAATCATTCAACAATGTTTATATATCTTCTTTGTTATAAGATTATTTCCACCTATTGTCATTTTCAAATATGATTGTTTGTTCTAATAGAGAAGATCATGTGAGTTGGAAAGGTCTACATCTTGACCTAATGGAATGAAATAGACATTTCTCATGCATTCCTCAAACACTTTACATATTTAAGCATTTTTTTTTTCTGTTTCAAAATAATGGTCTCTGTCTACTCAAGATATTCCCGCTTCAGTTCAGTTCAGTTCAGTTCGTTTCAGTCGCTCAGTCGTGTCCAACTCTCCGCGACCCCATGAATCACAGCACGCCAGGCCTCCCTGTCCATCACCAACTCCTGGAGTTCACTCAAACTCATGTCCACAGAGTCGGTGATGCCATCCAGCCATCTCATTCTCGGTCGTCCCCTTCTCCTCCCGCCCCCAACCTTTCCCAGCATCAGAGTCTTTTCCAGTGAGTAAACTCGTCGCATGAGGTGGCCAAAGTATTGGAATTTCAACTTTAGCATCAGTCCTTCCAATGAACACCCAGGATTGATCTCCTTTAGAATGGACTGGTTGGATCTCCTTGCAGTACAAGGGACTCTCAAGAGTCTTCTCCAACACCACAGTTCAAAAGCATCAATTCTTCGGCGATCAGCTTTCTTCACAGTCCAACTCTCATATCCATACATGACCATGGGAAAAACCATAGCCTTGACTAGACGGACCTATGTTGGCAAAGTAATGTCTCTGCTTTTTAATATACTATCAAGGTTGGTCATAACTTTCCTTCCCACTTATGACATAGCAAATTTCAAAAAGACTGTTACTAACTACAGATCTCCTTACTAAATGGTTTGTGTATTGTTTGGATTAATTGAAAGTTCAAGATTTAGCCACATAAGACCATACTCACTCCATGTTATTACCAAGCCTGTTGTTAGCTTGGTAGTAGTACATTTACCATTCTATGTTAGTATTATTAATATTTATTTAGGGAGGTCAGACTGTGCCATTAACTAGATAGAAGCTCCTTTGAGGTCAAATCATAGTAACTTGGCTTTTTGCATCTAGAAATGTGTACAGTACCTGGAACATACTTAGGTGCTCAATCATCTATTCTTTTTTTCTTAAGGGAAGAAAATAGGGAGATAGAGAGGTAGTTGGCAAGGCAGAGAGATGTAAGAAGTGATAATGAAAGAAGTTACTAGTTCACAGTCTCATTTTGCTAATGATAGTTATCTGTATCAGGGATTATAAAAGAATAAACTTATCAACCTACCAAGCTAGACAGTAGCTAGAGGGAGAACAGTTTCTGGTGCAAATGGAAGAGCTCCCAGGACATAGATTCTGAAGGGTTTTCTTTTTGTGTGTGTGTGTGGGGGGGGGGCTCTATTTTTGTCTTTGAATAATCATTCTTTGTAAATATCAGGCTGTTCAGTTTTGTCACTTAGCTACTTCTGAATCCACGAGTAGATACCTGGCCCTACACTGCCTCAACTAGCCAAGATAGTCTAGCCTCTGCTTCAGTAATAAGCAGCTCCAGAATCTCATTGGGTAACACAATATTTTTTTTTTCTCATTCACAATACATGTCTCATTTCTAGCTAGCAGCGTTGGCTGATGTAGATTCCCCTTCAACTTGTACTTTCTTAGTCACCAAAATGGAGAAAATCAGAGTGAGTCTCAGCACTTCCTCCCACATTTTATTTGCTAAATTAAGTCATATGGACATGCCTAACTTCAAAGCAGATACAGAAATGCAATCCTTCTGTTTGCGTCAGGAAGGAAGAAATTCAACTCTTTATGAATTATCCAAAAGATTACCACACTAACCAAAACTCAGACCCTAAGAGATCACCAAGTGGAGAGTTAAGAGGTCAAAACAATAAAAGAAAACAAAACACGCTTTATAAAACCTACCATCCCCCAAACTTGCACTTATATATATGTACATGGACTCTTCTAATGTTGGGCCTTTCCATCCAAGTTGATGTCAGAATCTTTGCTTAGCTAAAAAGAAGTAACATGCTGCCCATTACCACCTCTTTAAATAGAGCAACTATCCTTTTGCCTCTAGATAAATTTGCTTGCTTGGTGTAGAATATTCCTCAGTCAATATTTTACTGACCATATCAGATAGAGATATTCACGAATTTGTGCCCAATTTTTTTTCAAGCAAGTTTTTCTTCTAAAATTATTTTTTTGTTCTACCACTTATATTCCCTTTTATTGCAAAGCACATAAAAATAGTAACTTTGCATACATTATTTCATTTGGATCCTTACAACAACCTGTATTTCCCAAGTACCAACAAGGTACCAACACAGAGAAGTTTGCTCAAAGTCACAGAGCTAATACAAGTCTATCTTGGCAACATTGCAGATCCAGCTCCGCAACAAAGTAAATACTGCTCTCATTTTTCCTAGTCTGTGAACCACCAGCAATTGCACGATGATTTACCATTCACCAGAGATTTAATAATTAACAAGCTATTTCCTGTTTTTTACATATTAATGTTAGAGCTACCTTTGTCCTTCTAGTGGCAACTATACCAGAATAACATGGCTGACAGGAAACTCTTCAGCTTTTCATACAATTTATTCACTGACCTCCTAGATTTGACCTCTGGAAATATCCTGGAACTCATTCAGCTGCCCAAAAGACCAAGGTTGGATTAAAATGGAGGTCAGATGGGAATGTATTTGTTCTGAAGAACAAGTTTTGACAGAGACCTACAGTTTGTTGACAGTATTCATCTACCAGTATTAATATTTTTATCTCAATATCTAGGGAATATGTGATTCTGATAGAATTTTCTGATTCTAAAATAAAATTTGCCCTGAAAACAATGAGTCTAGCTACTGTATGTGAGAGCTGCTATCAAGTTCCTTTAGTGTTTGGCTTGAATGTTATATTTCATGCTGATGGGCTTCCCAGTTGGCTCAGTGGTAAAGAATCCGCCTGCCAAATCATCAGCCAAAAGAGACAAAGGTTTGATCCCTGCCTGGTCCAGCAAGATCCCCTGGAGGAGGAAATGGCAACCCACTCCAATATTCTTGCTTGAGAAATCCCATGGACACAGAAGTCTGGCAGGATATGGTCCATGAGGTCACAAAGAGTTGGACATGACTGGACTGATGCTAAAGCTGAAATTCCAATACTTTCGCCACCTCATGCGATAAGTTGACTCACTGGAGAAGACTGTGATGCTGGGAGGGATTGGGGGCAGGAGGAGAAGGAGACAACAGAGAATGAAATGGCTGGATGACATCACTGACTGGATGGACATGAGTTTGAGTGAACTCTGAGAGTTGGTGATGGACAGGGAGGCCTGGCGTGCTGTGATTCATGGGGTCGCAAAAAGTCGGACATGACTGAGCGACTGAACTGAACTGAACTGAAACAACTGAACACACACACACACACACTGAAATATATTCCTTCTTAATTACCTCTTTTAAGCCTATGGTGGATTCCAAAGGGTTATTTTCGAAAGACCATGTTTAAGACACAAGGATACACTTGCTTGAAGACATGCATCAGTACAGTTTAAAGAGTACAGTACAGTTTAAAGAGGGGCAAAATAAAAATCAATGGTTATGTTTGTTTGGGGGAGAAGTGATCTATTTCTAATCAGTCATTTAGTGAGATTTTCTAAAATCGTATTATGTGTCAAGCTGTGACCTAATAGACTTGGAAGGGATAATAAACTGGAGTAACAGAGATCTATTTATATTGGTTTAATTCTAGGGAGATGAGAGCCTTGGAATTAAGTGTTTACTGGAAAAAATTACATCTGTGTTAAACCAGGTAATTACTGAAGGAAACTAAGGGAAATGAGCAGTGGGGGACTATAACTTTCAAAAACCAATTTAGCGAAAATTACTGGGTTGGTGGGCTTTTTGTACAAGTGTTAACTGTAGCTCCACTTTGCTTGGATGACAGATAGGCTGAATAAATAATTTCAGAAAGGAGGCTATGCCAAAGGTATGCCACACTTTATGAAGTTTCTGAAACAGGAATACACTTGTTGGGGAATTATGTATGTGGACTATGGGACTAGAGACACTGCACTGTTAAGCCCTGCTCTGCCATTGGTATTGTATTGAACCAAATATCAACTGCAACTGAAAGTATAACTTAAGCTGCTGAGCTAGATGACAAAAGCAGGGTTTCTGAAAGTATGTAAGAGAACAAAAACCAAGGTGAAGCCAATCAGCATTATGTTTATAGCTAGAAGGAGCCTATTAAAGGAGTTTTGTCAGATCTATATGAAAAAGCCAAGCAAACCTTTGAATTCAAGAAAAGCTGAAAACCAAGGCACTGTTCTCATGTGTCTAAATAGTTCACTCAACGAAATCAATCCTAGTATTCCCTGAACAAGTGACTTGGGGCAAGGGGGGAGGGGGGAGAGGGATGTAATACAAAGAAAAAATGAAGAGATTTAAGATATCTTCCCTCAAACTCTGAGAGCTAGACCATTAAATCTCCATCTTAGGGAGCTTAGCAAGCACCACCTTCCCTTGGCCATATCCTGTCTTCATCTATGGATAAAGATCAAGCTTCCATAAAGCCTTTTGTATGATTCTAACAAAGGCTTACAAAGTGAGTAAGATTTTGCTTCAGTGAATGTGCTAGAGTTAGCTCTTACCAGCTTGCAAGATTTGATTGTTGAATCTAATGTTCAGGAATTTGGTGAACTGGTTTTTCAACCACTGGTGGCTTGAAATTGGCCATGGTGGGAACATTTACACCATGAAAATTAGCAAGCACTACAAATCAGGGAAATAGATGGGGAAACAGTGGAAACAGTGTCAGACTTTATTTTTTTTGGACTCCAAAATCACTGTGGATGCTGATTGCAGCCATGAAATTAAAAGACGCTTACTCCTTGGAAGGAAAGTTATGACCAACCTAGATAGCATATTAAAAAGCAGAGACATTACTTTGCCAACCAAGGTCCGTCTAGTCAAGGCTATGGTTTTTCCCGTGGTCATGTATGGATGTGAGAGTTGGACTGTGAAGAAGGCTGATCGCCGAAGAATTGATGCTTTTGAACTGTGGTGTTGGAGAAGACTCTTGAGAGCTCCTTGGACTGCAAGGAGATCCAACCAGTTAATTCTAAACTTCAAGGAGATCCAACCAGTCCATTCTAAACTGCAAGGAGATCCAACCAGTCCATTCTAAAGGAGATCAATCCTGGGTGTTCATTGGAAGGACTGATGCTAAAGCTGAAACTCCAATACTTTGGCCACCTCATGTGACGAGTTTACTCACTGGAAAAGAGTCTGATGCTGGGAGGGATTGGGGGTGGGAGGAGACAGGAACGACATAGAATGAGATGGCTAGATGGCATCACCGACTCGATGGACATGAGTTTGAGTGAACTCCAGGAGTTGGTGATGGACAGGGAGGCCTGGCGTGCTGTGATTCATGGGGTCACAAAGAGTCAGACAAAACTGAGCGACTGAACTGAACTGAACTGACAAATCAGGGCATGCTTTTTTTTTTGGAAATCTGGTTTACCACTACACCACTGAATATAACATCTGGGGGCGGGGGGAAATCTTTCAGAATTAAGAGCATGTAAGAAAAGTTTTCTTCTGCCAAGTGTTTTATTGTTTCTATTTGGTCCACAACTAGGGAGAGAGCTTCAGGTGGTTTAAACAGTGTCTACTGACTGCACTGTGCATGTGTGCATGTGTGCTCAGTGTGTGCATGTATGCTCAGTTGCTTAATCATGTCTGACTCTTTGCAACCCCATGGACTGTAGTCTGCCAGGCTCCATGCACATGTGTGTGCAGTGTGTATGTGTGTTCAGGATGTGAATGTGTTCTCAGTCGCTCAATTGTGTCTGACTCTTTGTGACCCCATGAATTGTAGCCCACCAGGCTCCTCTGTCCATGGAATTTCCCAAGCAAGAATATTGGAGTGGGTTGCCATTTCCTACTCCAGAGTATCTTCCCTACCCAGGGGTCCAACCCAAGTCTCCTATGTCTACTCCATTGGCAGGAGGATTCGTTAACACTGTGCCACCTGGGAAGATCCCGGGCATGCAGATCCAAAAGGGCCTGGTTTGGGTTCTTCTCCAGGATCATGGCAGCTTCCACAACATTCACGATTTTACCTATTCATCTTGGGATCTCCTGGAAGAGGGCACAACTATGGCATTGGTTTTGCATCTGTAAGAGACTCGTGGAGCCCTCAGCATCTCCTAAGCCAACTTACGGAAGAAGTGATTCTAGAGCCATGTCATCAAGGTCAAAACAGATGCCTCAGTTCAGTTCAGTTCAGTTCAGTCGCTCAGTCTTGTCCAACTCTTTGCAACCCCATGAATCACAGCACACCAGGCCTCCCTGTCCATCACCAACTCCTGGAGTTCACTCAAACTCATGTCCATCGAGTCGGTGATGCCATCCAGCCATCTCATTCTCTGTCATCCCCTTCTCCGCCCACCCCCAATCCCTCCCAGCATCAGAGTCTTTTCCAGTGAGTCAACTCTTCACATGAGGTGGCCAAAGTATTGCAGTTTCAGCTTTAGCACCAGTCCTTCCAATGAACACCCAGGATTGATCTCCTTTAGAATGGACTGGTTGGATCTCCTTGCAGTCCAAGAGTCTCAAGACTCTCAAGAGTCTTCTCCAGCACCACAGTTCAAAAGCATCAATTCTTCGGAGATCAGCTTTCACAGTCCAACTCTCCCATCCATACATGACCACGGGAAAAACCATAGCCTTGACTAGACAGACCTTGGTTGGCAAAGTAATGTCTCTGCTTTTTAATATGCTATCTAGGTTGGTCATAACTTTCCTTCGAAGGAGTAAGTGTCTTTTAATTTCACGGCTGCAATCAGCATCCGCAGTGATTTTGGAGCCCAAAAAAATAAAGTCTGACACTGTTTCCACTGTTTCCCCATCTATTTCCCATGAAGTGATGGGACCGGATGCCATGATCTTTGTTTTCTGAATGTTGAGCTTCAAGCCAACCTTTTCACTCTCCTCTTTCACTTTCATCAAGAGGCCTTTGAGTTCCTCTTCACTTTCTGCCATAAGGGTGGTGTCATCTGCATATCTGAGGTTATTGATATTTCTCCCGGCAAGAGAGGTAAATGTAGAAGACTTGCAGATGCAGGTTGACCAGGACAATGGTGTGGCCTCCACCTTGGGGGAATAATTCTGACACATCTAGTAGCTCATGGTTGATCTTCAATAAGGAACTAAGCTCAAAACCAGTGTTATTTGGTTATGGAGGCAGAAAATGGACAAGAAGATGGTTCCAAAGGTTGTGCCTAGAAAAGCGGTTGGAGAATGGTCAGAGGCCAGGAGAAGACACATCCCCTGGTCTGTTCTGTCCAAACGCTGTTGAAGCAAGAGACTGCATGCAGACTGCAGGGATACCTCTTTGCTAACACTGATTTTACCTGTAGTTGTTTAGTCACCGAGTCACATTTGACTCTTTGTGACCCCCATGGACTGCAGCATGCCAGGCCTCCTTATTCCTCATCATTTCCCGGAGTTTGCCCAAGTGCATGTCCATTTAATTGGTGATTTTGCCTAGGTTTCACTATATTAAATTATAACCTTTAATAGGATATAATTTAATCCAAGTATTAATGAAACCCAGGTCATATATGCATGCATGAATGACTCAACACACCAGAATGGGATTCCCCTCAGAATTCATCCTGAGCCAAATCATACCTGAATGAGTATAATCCAATGAATGCTGTCTCTCCCTGATGCCTTGTGAGCCTAATTAACAGTTCACAGCTGAATTTAGTCAGTTTTTCTGTTCAGTTCAGTTCAGTTCAGTTGCTCAGTTGTGTCCAACTCTTTGCTAACCCGTGGACTGCAGCACGCCAGGTTTCCCTGTCCATCACCAACTCCCGGAGCCTACTCAAACTCATGTCGATTGCCTTGGTGATGCCATCCAACCATCTCATCCTCTGTCGTCTCCTTCTCCTCCCACCTTTGATCTTTCCCAGCATCAGGGTCTTTTCCAATGAGTCGGTTCTTCTCATCAGGTGGCCAAAGTATTGGAATTTCAGCTTCAACTTCAGTCCTTCAGTGAATATTCAGGACCGGTTTCCTTTAGGATTGACTGGTTGAATCTCTTTGCAGCTCAAGAGACTCTTCAACACCTCAGTTCAAAAGCATCAATTCTTTGGCGCTCAGCTTTCTTTATTGTCCAAGTCTCACATCCATACATAACTACTGGAAAAACCATAGTTTTGACTAGACAGACCTTTGTCGGCAAAGGAATGTCTCTGCTTTTTAATATGCTGTCTAGGTTGGTCATAGCTTTTCTTCCAAGGAGTAAGCGTCTTTAAATTTCATGACAGCAATCACCATCTGCAGTGATTTTGGAGCCCAAGAAAATAAAGTCTGACACTGTTCCCGTTGTTTCCCCATCTTTGCCTTAGCTTGTTGTGAATCAGCAGCCATTCATTCTTTCAACAAACATTCATTGATGCTTGTATTGGGGTAGATGCTGCAGGAAAAAAAATACATATATATATATATATAAAGTATAAAGATATAACAAGTTGATACGAGGTTAAATGATAAGGATTTTGCTATATTTCTTTGAGAAAACATGGTTTTTATTTGAGCTATATACTCTCTGTTTTGATTCTTTATCTTTTTTGTGATTTGAAGCCAGTAAATTATCTTCTAATAAAACCAAGTCTTGTCTCAACATTATTTCACTATTTTTATTCCTCCTAGAGTCACACTCTCTGAGCCTAAAACGAAATAAATAAAAAGACTCTGCTGCTGCTGCCGCTAAGTCACTTCAGTCATGTCCGACTCTGTGCGACCCCATAGACGGCAGCCCACCAGGCTCCCCCATTCCTGGGATTCTCCAGGCAAGAACACTGGAGTGGGCTGCCATTTCCTTCTCCAATGCGTGAAAGTGGAAAGTGAAAGTGAAGTCACTCAGTCGTGTCCAACCCTCAGTGACCCCATGGACTGCAGCCTTCCAGGCTCCTCCATCCATGGGATTTTCCAGGCTAGAGTACTGGAGTGGGTGTCATTGCCTTCTTCGAAAAAGACTCTCAGTTCAGTTCAGTTCACTTCAGTCACTCAGTCATGTCTGACTCTTTGCGACCCCATGAATCACAGCACGCCAGGCCTCTCTGTCCATCACCAACTCCCGGAGTTCACTCAAACTCATGTCCATCGAGTCGGTGATGCCATCCAGCCATCTCATTCTCTGTCGTCCCCGTCTCCTCCCACCCCCAATCCCTCCTAGCATCAGACTCATTTCTAGTGAGTCAACTCATCGCATGAGGTGGCCAAAGTATTGGAGTTTCAGCTTTAGCATCAGTCCTTCCAATGAACACCCAGGATTATCTCTTTTAGAATGGACTGGTTGGATCTCCTTGCAGTACAAGGGACTCTCAAGAGTCTTCTCCAACACCACAGTTCAAAAGCATCAATTCTTCGGCGATCAGCTTTCTTCACAGTCCAAATCTCACATCCATACATGACCACGGAAAAAACCATAGCCTTGACTAGACGGACCTTGGTTGGCAAAGTAATGTCTCTACTTTTTAATATGCTATATAGGTTGGTCATAACTTTCCTTCCAAGGAGTAAGTGTCTTTTAATTTCCTGGCTGCAGTCAGCATCTGCAGTGATTTTGGAGCCCCAAAAAATAAAGTCTGACACTGTTTCCACTGTTTCCCCATCTATTTCCCATAAAGTGATGGGACCAGATGACATGAAGTGATGGGACCAGATGCCATGATCTTCGTTTTCTGAATGTTGAGCTTCAAGCCAACCTCTTCACTCTCCTCTTTCACTTTCATCAAGAGGACTTTGAGTTCCTCTTCACTTTCTGCCATAAGGGTGGTGTCATCTGCATATCTGAGGTTATTGATATTTCTCCCAGCAATCTTGATTCCAGCTTGTGCTTCTTCCAGCCCAGCGTTCCTCATGATGTACTCTGCATATAAATTAAATAAGCAGGGGGACAATATACAACCTTGACGTACTCCTTTTCCTATTTGGAACCAGTCTGTTGTTCCATGTCCAGTTCTAACTGTTGCTTTCTAGACATGAGTAAATAAATCTGAAGAAAAAAAACTGAAATGATAACTCATAGTATCAACATTGTACCTCTTTAAGATCCTGACACTAAAAACCAGACTCTTTTTTTTTTTTTTTTTTTTAGTAAAAACTAGAGTCTTTTTGTAGGTGGTACAAGTGTCAGAGTATGAAGAAATCTGGACTGGTTCTTATAAATTGGTAACCTTACTGGTTAGGCAGAAAAGAAAATGTATTTGACAAAACAGCACCAATATCAGAAGTGTTGGCATTGCTGACTTTTTCTTCCTCAAACTGATACTTCATGCTAATTTAACCTCATTTCTTCATCAGTAGACTTATTCAGGAAAAGAGAGTCAACTTCGGAAACTCTGTGGGAAGTGAACAATAGGATTGGGGTAGGAGGTGATGAACCTGATCCTTTTGCCAGCCAGTCCTGAACCCCGTTAGGAGTGGAGGTCAGAGTTTCTCGGGGTGGAGGGGCAGGAAGAACATGATCCAACAATTTTCCTTTACAGGAATTGCACTAGTAGAAAATGAGAGGTGTTGATGGTACTCCATCAACAAGCAGCGTTTTAATGAGTTCTCCATTACTTTCTCTCTCTTCTCTCAAACCTTTTAACACCCAAAGCTCACAAGAAGCAAAACAAACTGATTTCTGTGTTGTCATTTCTCTTAACAATTTACCCATCCTGTGTCTGGGCTCTTGGATTCTGAGGGGGAGAAGGAAAGAAAGAGGTGAAGCCTAGACCCATCAACTTTCAGTTTCTGATGATAGAGAACTGGCTGTGTGTAACTCAGACCAATGTATGTGCATGCACAGACATGAAGCATTGGGTAAAAACAATCCACCTCTTGACAAGTTCTCAGTTAAATGCTGGTTCTTACAAGAAATGAAACTTAAAACATAAAGAAGCTTCTCGTGTGTTTTATCTTCAAGATTTGAAAGTTAGTTTTACAAATCATAATAATATAATAGAACGTAATGTTTTGCTCTGATTTTAGTTACTTTAAAATTTCACCAACATGAACATAAAGCTCCAATACTTTGACCAACTGAAGCGAAGAGTCGACTCATTGGGAAAGACCCTGAGGCTGGGAAAGATTGAGGGTAAAAGGAGAAGGGGGTAGCTGAGGATGAGATGATTAGATAACATTACTGACTCAGTGGACTTGAATTTGAGCGAACTCCAGGAGATTGTGAAGGACAAGGGAGCCTGGTGTGCTGCAGTCCATGAAATATCAAAGAATCAGACATGACTTAGCAGCTGAACAGCAAACAACAATGTGAGCATATGAGTAATTGCCTTTTTTCAATTAAACTGTATCTGAAGAATATGTCTTCCTGGCAATTTTTAAAAGAAACTGAATAATGTGATGAAGAAGAATGGCCATTTAGACCCAAAACACATGCTTTTATAAAATATGCTAGTCCTTCCAACTTTGCTAGTGTCTTTTTGATGCAAAGAAAAAAAAAACTTGTTAAAATAACTTTACTCTTTTAATTAAAAATTCATAAACCCTGGTGGTAGAGAATAATCTTTAATAAATGCTCTCTTGTTCTCATTTACCATTTACCAATTCCCTTCTGCTGCTAACAGTTAAGCAAAAAAACAGTTGCGAACACCCGTTGGGTGCCCTGTTCCAGTGAGGGAACTACAGCTATGAAAAAAACAAAACGCCTACTCTCATTGTCTGTGAGGATGCCAACCCCAATTCTCCAGATTGCACTTATACAGGTAAAGAAATTATGAAAACTGTTCATTATCTCAGGTTCTGTTTTCTGACTTTATCCCTTCAATATCCCAGAAACTCCATAAAATCTGATTCCCAATTACTGGCATTGCTGCTGTTAATAGCCCAGATTCTGCTGGTTTCATTTCCTCTGAGAATTGATATAATAGAGGGAAGGGGAAATAGAAAAGCAGAGGGCACCACTCCACTTAATTTAGAGTGATTCTCTAAGTGGGCAATAAAGACACAGTTTCATTAGAAGGAACTTTTCAGGAGGTATTTGATGGCAGGCAGGGGACTGGAGGCCAGAGTCAGGCATAAATAAAGGCGACTTTTACAACTGGAGGGTACATGATGGAGGAGACAGGAATAAAAATCAGGGACAGAAATAGCCATCCAAAATTTGAGCAAAGAAGAGAACAAGAAAGAAAAGGAGAAGCAGATGGAGGTCAGTGGAGGACACTGAACGTGTTAGAAAATTACATTTGGGGACTTCCTTGGTGGCCCAGAGGTTAAGACTGTGCTCCCACTGCAAGGGGCATGGGTTCCAGCCCTGGTTGTGGAACTAAGATCTCGCATGCTGCATGGAGCAGCCAAAAAAAAAAAAAAGACATTTGTAGTTGAAGTCACAATAAAAGAAAGGAGAAATGATACAGCTACTGCTCTCTGGCATCCTCTTATCGGATCTGGTCTAAGTGCTTCCATTCATGATCAGCATTGAATATTCCTCAGGCATTTACCATGTACCACCATTGTTCTGAGTTCAGTATATACTTACAGGAGTCATCTGGTTTAACCCTCACAACAGCCTGAAAAGGTAAGTACCATTATTAAGGCTGTTTTACAAAGAAGGTGACACAGCTGCAAGTGGCAGGACTGGGATTCGGGTGCAGACAGCCTGGATCTAGAAGTGTGCTCACTGTATTTGGATTCAGATCACATCCAGCAAGTGGCTCCAAGAAAGAATAAACTGATGGGTAGTCATTCAATTAATTCAGTCATTTTATTGTATTATGTTCTAAGGGCAGGAAGGTTTTTGTTGTTAAGATCTCTTTTTTCTGGAAAAGTTCCTTGTCATCTATAACTATAAAGGAAAATATCAGTGAAACAACAGAGTGGTTATTGGCTTTGCTTTAGAGCTAATGTTTCTTCAGAATTCTTGGTAACCAGCAACCCAGGCAATGGGAAACCTGCATGCTCTTACAGGCCAGGGAGGCTTATTAGCCCAGAGCTGGTACAAGCTGAGTCTCCTAGTACAGTCAACCTGAAACTGTGCTGGGGAATCCCCAAGTCTGAAACAGAGAGCTCTTTTGTTCAAACCTTCTTCTCCTTCAATCCCCAGGCCATTGAGATACTGGACTCTTGGGTTCTATCAATTCATATCGCCCAAGGAATTTCTCCAGGAAGTTCCACACACACTTGTCACTGCTCTCAATGTTTGTCTGAATATGCAAGACCCTGACACACAACCCACCTCCAGACAATGGCCTCTCTGCTCTGAGACTAACCACTCAGTCTACTGCTGCTACTTCAAAACCACTGAGGGCCTAAGAAGAGAACGGGAGTGCTATTAGGGCTCTATCAACCATGGAATGCTCACCAAACTGCAATAGAAGATACCTTCTCTTCTCACCTCCTTCCAGTCGTATTCTACACATGATAAGTGACTCCTGAGTAGTAAGAGAGAGGCAATTTGGTGACGTTAAATGGAGAACTCAGAAGGAAATGTGACTAATGGAGTGTGGCCATAGCCTACTCCTCTCTTTTCCTACCTCAAAGTCCTTGTAATATCCCCCTGGATTTGCCTCTGCTGCTAGAGTGGAGAAAAACCCAAGGATGCAGAACCAACACTCTATGAAAAGGCTGACATCTTGGAAGCCTAAATCTCCGGACCAAACATTCTCTGAAGTAAATAGGAATGATCTTGTCTAAAACAAGGGCAATCTTTGGACTTTCTGTCTTTGGCCTCCCAGGCTGGGCTCTTGGTCAAGCACTGCAGTTATTTAAACTGGCAGATCCCCAGTCAACATTAAAAAAAAAAAAAAAGAAGCAATCAGCCTTATGTTCTTTTCAGAAACAGTGAACCAGCTGGTATCCCAAGTGCCTCCCCAACACCAGAGGCTACTTCATTCTGCTTTACAATAGTCTAATGCATGTGGCTGGATGGCATCACCGACTCGATGGACATGAGTTTGAGTGAACTCCAGGAGTTGGTGACAGACAGGGAGGCCTGGTGTGCTGTGATTCATGGGGTCACAAAGAGTCGGACACAACTGAGCAACTGAACTGAACTGAACTGAATGCATGTCCTTAAGAGAGCAGTGTTGTTTCAACATCTTCTGTGAGTGATTATCAATACCAAAAAATCTTAGAGAACTTTGGAACTGAAAGAGATCCTAATGGGACAATTTTCCTATGTACAGAGTGCTTTGGACTAGAACATCTCTAAATATCCTTTCAACCATACAAGTCTATGATTATGCATCTGTGATATGTCCATACACAAGAAAAGAGGCCGTAAAGTATTGAGCTGAGTGTTTTTTTTAGCAAACATTCTAAATGTGTATGTAACCCAATTTTCTAAGGAGTTGTCATAACAGAGCGTGAACATGAAAGCACTTTAAATCTTGTCCACCACTCCATAGTAAACATGGACGATTGTTTCAGGCCCTAGATTAAAACTCAAGCAGGTCCCATAGGTGTTCCAGGCCCAAGAACAGCCTGTCATTTTAAAAGTTCAGAACAGTTTAACATCGAAACTCCAACCCAATTCTTATCTAAATTTCTAGATCAAGTTGTCTTCAGGTTTGAGAGTCTGCCACCGAAAACTTAGTGTTATTGGCTTCTTCTCTCCTCCTTTATCCACATTTTCTCCAACTGCCTAGCAAAGTTTTAGACCCCTCGGGGTCAGAGTCAGGGAGAGAGATTGGAGGCAGAAACAAAGAAACTATCTAGCAAAACTGACAGAGTTGTGCTCTGGCCTCTGCCCTCTGGGTGCTAGCTGTGGTACAGCTGCCTCTTTCCCCAGTGGGACTTCTTAAAGCTTATCTCACTCTGTCTCCATTGCTGTATCTCCCTTCCTACCCCAAGATTCTGATCACCTGCCTTTCTCTTAGGGTCCTTTCTCTACCCTAGGAAGCTCTCTTGGACAGGATCCATTTCCCTTGTTCCATTCGGGCAGCTATAGCAAAATATCACGGACTAGATGGCTTATAAACAACAAAAATATATTTCTCACAATTCTAGGGGCTGGAAATCTGAGATCAGGGAGCCAGCATGGTTGGGTGAGGGCCCTCTTCTGGGTTGCAGACTAGTGACTTCCCACTGGTCCTCACATGGTGGAAGGGGCCA
The DNA here is from genome assembly GCF_049115385.1 of Moschus berezovskii. Taxonomy (NCBI): domain Eukaryota; kingdom Metazoa; phylum Chordata; class Mammalia; order Artiodactyla; family Moschidae; genus Moschus; species Moschus berezovskii. The sequence goes on along the minus strand of NC_142477.1, from coordinate 54,255,868 downwards.
GGGAGCTCTGTGGGGTTTCTTTTACACGAGCACTAATCCCAAGCATGAGGGCTTCAGTCTCCTAACCTCATCACTAATTACCTCCAAAAGGCCCCACTTACTAATACCATCACCCCTGACTAAGTCATGGGAGTAGAGCCCTCATGAATGGGATTAATGCCCTTATAAAAGGACCCCAGAGAGTTCCTTTGCACCATCTACTGTGTGAGAACATAGGGAGAAGACAGCCGTCTCTGAGCCAGGAAGCTGGCACTCACCAGACACCAAAACTGTTGGCACCTTGATCTTGAACTTCCCAGCCTCAGACCTGTGAGAAACAAATTTCTATTGCTATAAGACACCCTGCCTCTGGTTCTTTTTTACAGCAGCCCAAGTGAACTAAAACGCCTTTTCTCCCTAGTCTGAATTTAAGGAAGCATTAAATAATGCAATTTCTTCTCTATGAAGAAGAAATGGAATAACTTAATCCAGGAATGTCTGGCTCTTCCTATGAGGTCTTTGCAAAATGTTCTATGACAAATGAGGGATTAAGACTCATGGGATGGCAACTGCAAGTTCAGAAATGCAAGATACATTGTTTTCTTCAGCCTCTGCCAGATATGCTCAAAAACTCAGACGTGTAAATATCTGTTGCTGTAGTAAGCCAACAAAAATTCCACTCACTCATAAGTAATGATATCATCGGTCCCCACAATGACCTCCTTTTCCCCAATACATATTAGCAATTGTATGCCTACAAACAAACCGAAAGATAGATTATTAGCTCACTATTCATTTAATTATTAGAGATGGGAAACACGTGGTCCAACTCAACAAGTTAAAAGACAGTCTCTAAACAAGCACATTTTTAAGCGGTGATGATTTGGCATTAACATTCCCAGGCATCTAATGAATGGCCATATGCATGTGGTCAAAATATATCACGGATAATCCATCACCCTGAGTCAGTGTTGCTTCAAGCCAATGATTAGTCCTTGGGGTTTTTATGCACCAATCTCTACAAGAATGATCTCAGCTTTAATCACCACTGGAATAAAAGAAAAGAAGAATGAAAGTGAGTTTATTTAAATGTCATTTCAATGGAAGAACAAGGAAGTGGGTTGGCATCTTTCCTTTCCCCTGGAAAATTGCATGACACACAATAAGTGCTCAACGGAAGCTATTCCTGATGATGAAGGAAGCGTGAGGACAATCATCTTAGTGTTCTCAGGATAGACAGCGTCACTGAAGCACTCTTGTCCACAAGCACTGGTTGGAATCACAGTCATTTATTCAGCAACTATTTGTGCCAGCACTGGGCAAGGTGCTGGAAATGGTCCAGTTAAGGAGACATGGGGCTGCCCTCAAGGTGCTTGGAACAATTAGGGAAACAAGCAAGGAGACAGGCACTGACAATAGAGTGCAGTGAGATTTTTGGTGGAGGGATTCTGTTGCCTCCGGGAGCACCTGAAAATCAGAAAAGGCTTTAGTTAGGGACTTATATCTCTAACCTGGGATCTAAGAAATAAGCTTGAGTTAGCCAGGAAGAGGAGAAGGACAGGGAGTCCCAGGAACTGCACAAAGGCTAAGAGTTGAGAAAGGGCATCCAGGATACTGGAAACAGTTCAGTATGATGGGGTGGGGGTAGGGAGGATGAGGCAAGAGACCAGGGAGGCTCACAAAGAGCACAAGACGAAGGTTCCTGAAGGGCATGTGGGGAAATCTGGACTTTGTCCTAACATCAGCAGGATAATGAGGCATCATCAAAATGGTGTAAAGTAGGGAGAGCAGGTTGCATATGCCCTGATGCGAAAGCACAGAAAGAGCTCCAGCTGCAATACGAAGAATGAAGAAAGAGGAGCCAGGGAGACTAGTTAGGAGTTTGCTGCATTAACCAGGTGAGAGAGATAGTAACTCAAATGAACACAGAGGCATTGGGAATAGAAATAAATGGATTTTAAATATTCAAGACGTAAAATAAATGGGTCTTGGTGATTGACTGGATGTGGGGGATGTGGAGGGAGGAGCTGAGGGTGACATCAGGATTCTGACTAGGACAACTCAAAGATGCTGTCGCTATTTACCAAGAAAGGGAGCACAGGGCGGGGTGGGGAGGGGGGGGGCATTGGAGACAGGCTCAAGGGTGGAGATGATGAGCTCAGTTTAGGAAGTTCCCAATCGAAAATGCCAGTAGGATATCCATGTGGAGATGACAGCACACTCCTGAATTTTCTGTGGCTTCTATGATGAACAGAGAAACAGAAATGGAACCCGCAAAGGATTCTAAGAAATTATAGTGGAAAAGATGAATATCACTAAACCAAGGGAAGATAGTTTCAAGGAGATAGTGGTCACTAGTACTGGATGAGGCTTAAAGCTCAAATACAATAATGTCAGGGGTAAAAAACCTTAAAATTTAGCAACAGTGTTATTAGTGATCTTGGTAGGAGAAGTAGCAGAGGAATGTTGGAACAGAGGCTAGATTTCAAGGAGAATTTCAGAGTGGAGGATAAGGAAGTGATGATGGTGAGTACAGACACCTGTTCCAATACACTTGACTGAAGCCAAAGAGAACCACATAAGGAAGTAAACTTCCCCAGTGGTAAAGAACCCGCCTGCCAATGTAGGAGATGCAGGTTTGAACCCTGGGTCAGGAAAATCCCCTGAAGAAGGAAATGTCAACCCACTCCAATATCCTTGCCTGGGAAAACCCATGGACAAAGGAGACTGGCAGGCTCTAGTCCATGGGGTCTCAAAAGAGTCGGACACAACTTAGTGACTAAACGACAAGGAAGTAGGTGAATGTTTTAAAATATAGGTTTCATTGTTATTCTAGTAATGTGAGACCAACAGATCAGGAGATGATTGCCATCAAAAAGACAGTTTGTTATTCATTGTTTTCAAGAGGTGGGCACCAGGCCTCGCAGGGTCTTACAGGGAAGCCCTAGGAGGAAGAAAAAGAGGGAAAACATAGACAGGAGATTTGATTATGGTTTTTACAGGAAAGAAAAGCAACACAGGGTAAGAAGGTTTAGGATTGGTTAGTTGAAAAAATTTTAGTAGGCTCTCTAAAAAATTTTAGAGGCTGTTTCCAGTCCTCTGGTATCTGGCCCTGGGGTGATTAGGGGAGGAGGATAATGGGCCAAGTGTAAGGACCCTGTGAAAACCAATGAAGGAGGTGGTTGGGGTATGGACTTTGGAACTGGTTACTTTGCATAGAAAAAGTACACTCTCAGGTGAATAGTGTTATATCTCTAGGAATTAGTTATCCCTGTGGGGGTAGGGGAGAGGCAAGGAAAGCCTTCCCTGGTCAGCAAGGCTTCAAATGCCAGAATATCAAAAATATGGAAGTATCTGGCATGATGTAACATATCACTGAATGACCTCTCTGCTTACACCCTTTATTTGTCTGCTGCTGCTGCTAAGTCGCTTCAGTCGTGTCCGACTCTGTGCGACCCTGTAGACGGCAGCCCACCAGGCTCCCCCGTCCCTGGGATTCTCCAGGCAAAAACACTGGAGTGGGTTGCCATTTCCTTATCTAATGCATAAAAGTGAAAAGTGAAAGTGAAGTCGCTCAGTCAGATCTCAAAAAAAAAGAATATAAAATTATGAAAATATTGTTAATACATTGGAAAGGAATGTAGAAGCTGCAGAAGATACTATTTTTAGGCTAGGAGAAATAACAATAGATTATACATAGGGCTTCCCTGGTGGCTCAGTGGTAAAGAATCTGTCTGCCAATGCAGGAGAAATGGATTCAATCCCTGGGTCCAGAAGATCCCCTGGAAAAGGAAATAACAACCCACTCCAGTATTCTTGCCTGGGAAATCACATGGACAGAGGAGCCGAGCGGGCTCCTCGACTGTAGCCCACTAGGCTCCTCTGTCCATGGGATTGAAAAAGAGTTGGACATGACTTAGCCACTTAGGGCTTCCCTTGTGGCTCAGCTGGTAAAGAGTCTGCCTACAATGCGGGAGACCTGGGTTCAGTCCCTGGGTTGGAAAGATCCCATGGAGAAGGGAAAGGCTACCCACTCCAGTATTCTGGCCTGGATAATTCCACGGACCTATGCAGTCCATGGGGTCTCAAAGAGTTGGACACGACTGAGCAACTTTCACTTAGCAACTAAACAACAACTCTGTGTGTGTGTGTGTGTGTATTGGGAGAGAGAGAGATGCCAACTTTACAGTCAAAATTTTTCTCTGATAGTGATTTCACTTATAACTAGTAAACAAAAGAAAACTTGTCATTAAGTGCTTCTCTTTCCTTCCTTTAACAAGTAGGTCTTATGTCCTAGCCACAGCTGTAGGCCCAGGAGATGCCTTCCAAGCTCCAGGGAGCAGCGTGAGGACCAGCACAGCTATTGATGACTCCTGGGCAGCAGCTCAGATCATAGGAATGAGTGCTGTGTGCCCAGTGAATTTTCAGTCACTGGAACATTGGGGAAGGACAGAGAAGGGAGGGTTTTCTAAAACCCAAGAAGCTCTGGTGGCCCAGGAAATAATTATTGAAGAAGTGGGGGGGCTGACCTCAGAGAAGCAGAGGCTAAAGAGCAGGAAGAAAGAACCTAAAGATAGGAGTCCAGAAAGGGCAAGTGCAGTTCACATAGACAACCAAGTCAACTTCCTGAGACTCACGCTGCAGATTATCCAGAACTTGAAGACACTAACTCCAACCACTCTCTCCCTCCCTCTTCCACCAACACCCTTTTTGTTTTACAAAATCTTTAGACTATTTTCTATACTCATTGCCTTCAAATAAAGTATTAATCTGCTTTAAAGCTCAAGTGATGATTTCCAGTTACTTAGTCAGCTTCCTAATGTACTTCCAGAAAGCTGAAGCTGTTTAAAACTCCGAGGCCCCACTTCCCACCGTAGCTTCACACAGGAAAGGGAATTTCCACCCCACATGGCTGACACCAGAAAGTGGTAGGGCCCTCTGCATGCCCAGGTGATCCAGATCCATCCCTGATTGTGCATGAGGAAGGCCCTCACATAAAAGTGGTTTTCAAGGTTTCAGCTTTCCTTGCTGTTCTCAGCAATCTGCTTTCCAAATCAACCATGTAGCAAAGTGGAGGCCAAGTGACCTGCCAAAAAGCCCAGGCCTCCCACTGGATCTTGAGGCGGGAACACAGAAGTTTCTACCACTCTTGCCCTCTCTCCCTACTCTGGGGATCAAGTTGCTATTGTACCACAAAGAGGGGAGTCCTTGAGGGGTCACCTGATCTCTCACTAGCACCCTCCCCCTCACTCTCCCTAAGCTGTTGCAAAAGAGACCAGCTCAGATCCGCCTTAATGAAACCTCTAGAGAAAAAGATTTCATAAACTTCCGCAGTGACTATTTCACAACCAAATAATGTTCTGATTTTGCCAGAGAGTGGAATGTGTCTGTGTGTAGGGGGGCAGGGAAGGGAGCACCACAGCAAAAAGGGAAAACAGGAAACAGAGTTAGGAAAAGGAAAAGCCAGGAAATGAAAAGGTTTAACTATAGTCTCTCAGTTGAGAATTTTGTGTAAAAGTATAACTCTTTGCAACCCCATGGACTGTAGCCCACCAGGCTCCTCTGTCAATGGAATTTTCCAGGCAAGAATACTGGAGTGGGTTGCTATTTCCCTCTCCAGGGGATCTTCCTGATCCAGGGGTCGAACTCAGATCTCTTGCATCTCCTGCATTGGCAGGGGGGTTCTTTATCAGCTGAGCCCCAGGGAAGCCTGTGAAATTATAAAGTCCTCTTGTTTCTCCTCTTCAGTATCAGGCATTTTACCACATTCAGGAAGAATAAAACAGGACCTACTCCACCACTAGACATGAGTTGTTGGAGAGTTTTTTCCTTGTTAAAAAAATAAATAAACAGCTAGAAAGTCCACGGAGCCAAAGTAAACAGATATTCATATCAGGCTGGCTGGAACTGTCCCTCCAGGGTTTCCAGCCCATACCCTCTGCTGCCATGACTGTCCTCCTCCACTTCTCTCTTCCCCTAAAGAGGGATCAACACTTTCAGGAATCCTCTGCCTGAATTTTCATGTTCTCTGACTGCCTGTGGCCTAAGACTTCCAATTTAAACCCACAGCTGTTCCCAGCCTCCACACCAACTTCATTCTTTCTCCCCACTCCAAGCTGCCCACCACCTCCCACCTCCGCCCATCCCTCTGAAATGGAAAGTAGATCCTGCTCTTCCCGGGTAATTTGCTGGAGCATCTCAGCCAAGACAATTGTCTATTGACTTTATAGCAGAGACTAAATCCCATCACATTTCTGCATCAAATCAGTGGAAATCTCTTTGTTGCCAGCAGGAGTCAGTGGAAATGATTTTCTGCCTGGAGACAGACTATCTGGGGCAAGAGAGTGGTGGTGGCACTACTGAACCTGCTATCACTTAGAAAACAGGCTCTTTTCCTGGGATGAATTTAAGAGGTAGAAGGAAATGGCAACCCACTCCAGTGTTCTTGCTTGGAGAATCCCAGGGACGGGGGACCCTGATGGGCTTCCGTCTATGGGGTCACACAGAGTCGGACACGACTGAAGTGACTTAGCAGCAGCAGCAGCAGCATTGACTTCATGGAAAAGGAAATGGCAACCCATTCCAGTTTTCTTGCCTGAGAAACCCCATGGATAGAGGACCCTGGAGGGCTACAGTTCATGGGGTCATAAGAGTTGGACACGACTTAGTTACTAAACAGCTTTGACTTCATGGAAGTTGAAGGAGAGCTTGTTGTTGTTCAGTTGCTCAGTCGTGTCTGACTCTTTGAGACCCCATGAACTGCAGCACGCCAGGCTTCCCTGTCCTTCACTATATCCTGGAGTTTGCTCAAATTCATCTTCATTGAGATAGTCACACTATCTAACCATCTCATCCTCTGCTGCCCTCTTCTCCTTTTGCCTTAAATCTTTCCCACCATCAGGGTCTTTTCCAATGATTTGGCTCTTCCCATCAAATGGCCAAAGTATTGGAGCTTCAGCATCAGTCCTTCCAATGAATACTCAGTGTTGATTTCCTTTAGGATTGACTGGTTGGATCTCCTTGCAGTCCAAGGGCCTTTTCAAGAGTTTTCTCCAGCACCACAATTTGAAACCATCAGTTCTTCAATGTTCAGCTTTCTTTATAATCCAGCTCTCACATCTGTACATGACTACTGGAAAACTCATAGCTTTGACTATATGGATCTTTGTCGGCAATGTCATCACTCTGCTTTTTAATATGCTGTCTAGGTTTGTCATAATTTTTCTTCCAACGAGCAAGTGTCTTTTAATTTCATGGCTGCTGTCACCATCTTCAGTGATTTTGGGGCCAAAGAAAATAATATCTGTCACTCCTTCCACTATTTCTCCTCCTATTTGCCATAAAGTGATGGGATTAGATGCCATGAAGTTAGTTTTTTGACTGTTGAGTTTTAAGCCAGGTTTTTCACTCTCCTCTTTCACCCTCATCAAGAGACTCTTTAGTTCCTCTTCACTTTCTGCCATTAGAGTGGTATCATCTGCATATCTTGGGTTGTTGATATTTCTCCTGGAAATCTTGACTCCAGCTTGTGATTCATTCAGCCTGGCATTTTGCAAGATCTATATAAAAGTTAAATAAGTAGGATGACAATATACAGCCTTGTCATACTCCCTTCCCAGTTTTGAACCAGTCATTTGAAGCCCCTTCATGGATCATAGACTTGTCATGGTGAAGGAGCTTGAGTAACTCAGTAAAGCTATGAGCCATGCCACTCAGGGCAACCCAAGATGGATGGGTCACAGCGGAGAGTCCTAACAGAATGTGGTCCACCGGAGGACAGAATGGCAAACCACTCCAGTATTCTTGTCTGGAGAACCCCATGAATGGCATAAAAAGGAGAGACTTTAACTTCATTCAAAATAGTGGCTGCTGGTTGCTGCTACTGATAATGAGAAGATTCATTCATGGGGACTCAAGACTCCTAAGTTCAAAGACTTTCTCCCCAGCATGTTTTATGGGTGCCAGGGTCTCGTGTGGTTGTTGCTGGCAGTGATGGGAGAGCTATGCAGGCCCCTGCTTTGTTGGAAGGCTCACACTAGCTGACAGCAAGGACAGGAAAGGGACATCCAAGCAGAAGGCATGAGAGCACAGGGTAAGTCTCCATCTTGATGCCGCAAGGATTTGTGCTGAGATGATGAGAACAAAGAAGAGGATAGAGTGGGGGGTCCCTGACATGGAGGAGACTCCTGCAGCAGTGCCCGTGGGTCTTCCTTAGGTCAGCTCCCCTTGGAAGTCTGGCAAAGTTAACCACCACCAAGACAGTGGGACTTTTGATAGAATTGGCTGGATTTCTTCAACAAGTCAATAAACATGGGAAAGAGGGGAAGGGACTGTTGAAAGTTAAGAGAGATTTAGGAACATAATAGCTGAATGTCTCCAACTGGTTGGTCAAGGACCTACCAAGGTATACCCGAAGTGGATTCTAGTTTAAATAAACCATTCATAAGAAATCTTCTGGGGACAATGGTGACATTTGGGAACTACTTATTAGGTATGATAATATGAATATGTGTGAACATGTTATTATGGTTCTGTCAGAAATGTCATTATTTTCAGAGATGTATGAGTTATTTAGGGGTAAAATGTTATTAAATCTGAAATTCACTTTGAAATAGTTGAGCAAAAAAGAGCAGGTGAGTAAATATGGCAAGGTGTAAGCAACTAGTAAAACGGTTGTATTCACTGTGTACTGTTCTATTTTTCTGTTTATATGAAAATGTATGCTGCTACTAAGTCGTTTCAGTCGTGTCCGACTCTGTGCGACCCCATAGACGGCAGCCGACCAGGCTCCACCGTCCCTGGGATTCTCCAGGCAAGAACACTGGAGTGGGTTGAAAATGTATGAAAGTGTAAAAATGTGAGAGCTGAGGAAAATAAGAAGAGAAAAACTCCCCAGGTAGGTCAATTATCCCCCAAAACACTACTTGCAGGAACTGTGGGTAAGGATGAATAAAACCGAGTTGTTGAGGTAACAGCTCAGGGTGAAAGGCAGACAAGTAGACAGACCAGGTCCCACAGAGATCAGTGTAGCAGGCAGGTGCCGTGTGAGCGAGAGAGGAGTGTGGTCTCAGGTGGGTGGGAATTGGGAATTGGCGTTTGAGGGGGTGGCGGCCTCCTAAAGGAAACTACACTTGGGCTGAGGCTTGATAAATGGAAGGCTTACTGGGCAGTCCTATAACTGGCCCACCTCACTTATCAATAAAGCACACTCAGATGTGGGGGACAAGAATTGTGAGACTGGGCAGAGAGCGAGGTATGGGGAAGAAAATTGTCAGAGGATACGGCTTTTTAAGCCCATTCATGGCAATATGCCCCTGAGAAGGGGAATGAAAGTTTAACTGAGGGTCTCTGGGTAGTGCATCAAGAAAACCAATTTTCAACAAAGTCAAAAATGGGTCACAACAAGGCAAGACAGCTTTAAGGAGACACAGAGACTATTGGGCAGCCCCAAACATCGAGGTAAGGCCTGGTAGCCTTCCCCTGCAAGTTTTCCTCAACCATGCTGGTGTCCTGCTTTTCTGACTAGAGGCCCTGTGCTCAAAGTTTAGAAGTCTGTTCTGCTTTCAGAGGGCTCCAGAGTAGACCTCTACCCCTGTCTGGGGTTCCAGGATACAAATATTCACAAATAACACTTAATCTTCCTTAAATTTAACTATCCACTCGTGGTTACACTGACCTAACAAAAGGCAGACAAGAGCAGTAAGTAACTGGGGCCATCCCCAAATCATCAGGTTAAATATGTCCCTGCAGGTCTGAGCAGTTGTCCCCACAGCCCTGCAAAGTGGCCCAAAGTGCAGCTGATGATCCAGCTACCAAAGGAACTGAAGGCTCTGGAGAGCAGCTAATGTGCTTGGTTAAAAGAAAGAGACCATCAATTATTCAGAAAACTTTGTTCTAGTAAATTTAGGGCTGCTGGAATATCATTACAGAGTGAGAGGTTTGGGAGGAAATTTGGAGAACTTCTAACCCAATATTCCACCCAGCAGGGGTTCCTTTTACTTGGAAGTTTATGCTAAGTTGACTTATCAGAGTGTGTTAGTTTCTTAAGCAAAGGCCTCACCTATGATGAGGGTTAATTGGCAAGTTGAGACAATGTCACTGGAACGAGAAAAGGCAATCTAATACAAAACAAAAACAACCTCATTTCACACAGAGATCTTTTTTCACCGTGGAAAGTAGTTTTCAAATTTATTTGCCCAATATTGGAGCAAGTAAACTACAAAGATCTGAAGTTTTCCTGGCTAGGGACCATCTTTGTCCTTAGATACAAAGTACAGTGTTGTAGCATCTTAAGCTGCAGTTGGGTTCCAAAAGTAGAAACTCTAATTTTCCTAAAAGAAGGATATATAGTTGGATTATCTTCTAGCATTTGAACCCAGTTTAGTGTCCTCAGTAGATAAAATAGTCAACTTGTATTTAAAGGCTGTGTTGTATAAATATTTAAAAACACAAAGCAAAACCCAGCACAGCACAGTAGAAGCAATAGAACCACATTCAGAGGGAAGGAACATGCACCACACTCTGAGAAGCCCTTGGAATGGAGACCCATCCAGCGGCGGCAGGCTGCAGGGTCCTGATGCTCGCCCACAGATAGAATCGCTGCACTCTCTGAACTGACTTTTTTCATCTCACTTTCTCTAGTGCTCATTGATCTGATTTTTCAAAAGTTAAATATGCTGATGACACAATTCCAGACAGCAGTTTAAAGAGCTCATTTTCATTAGTCCATTTTCTATTTTGTAACATCTCATTAGTATTTCTACAGCTACTCACATGGAGCTAAGATAATTTTTAATAATAAAACACCAGTTGTGTATTGTGCGCTTACTGCTCACCAGGCACTTGCTAAGCATAATTGACTGAGCATTGAAAATAGAGCCTTTGCTCTCCAGGGGTGGACAGCAAAGTCGAAGAGAAGATTCTAGAGTGCTGAATTGCAGAGAATAATACAGGATGACTAGCTAGCTGATACCATGTTGGTTTGTGAGGAAAAGTGTTGAGGTTTTCTGAGAGGAGTGAAACACAGCAGGTCGTTTTGTGAGGGTGGGTGGGTCTGAGGTGGGAAGCAAGGGCCTCAACCAGACCATCCTGGCTGACTCTGGCCTCTGCTGCTTATGAACTGTGTGACTTTCTAAGTCTCAGTTTCACTTCTGTTAAATGAGGATAATAATAACACATGCCTCATAGGGCTCAGTGAGGATTAAATAAGATTGTGTGTGCTTGTGTAAGGGCCTGGTACACAGAAAGCACTCAGTAAATGCCAGTAGTAGTAGCAGTAGTATGACCGGGGTCCTGAAGGATTAGTAGGATTTAGACAAGACGGTAAAGGAGAGAGACAGTAGAGTCCAGGCTTGGAGGCCATCTGGAGTGAAATAGCAGGAAGGAAGTACTGTAGTGATGAAACTGCTGTGAATTCTGATCCTGGTTCTCCTACTTTCCTTGTGATGTGGGGCAAGTTCGCACTGTACTTCAGTTTCCTCATCTATTAATAAAAATGATAATAATAGTTACCACATACGGTTGTGGTGAGGATAAAATGAAATAATATATTTTAAATGCTCAGCACAATTACTTGGAAGGCAGATAGAAGAGACTGGAGAGCCCGCTGGATTCTGGGGGAAGGATTAGGGAACAAGAAAGGAAAGAAGAATTACTTTTGGTATTTCTCACTGTATGTTCTTCAATTTCTTATACATTTTTTTGTGGGTGGAGATGACCAATTAAAAAAAAAATGTAATCTCAAAAAGCATATACAGGGATTTCCCTGGCAGTCACAGTGATTCTGTGATTCCATTGTAGGGGGTACAGATTCATTCCCTGGTCAGGGAAGTAGGATCCCACGTGATGTGATAAAAACAAAAAGCCTTTAAAAAAAAAGCATATGCAAAAATAAATCAGTACAGAGGCTGGTACATAGTAAATATAAAAAAAGGGAACCAATGTTATTATCTCTATAATAATTGTTATTATTGCTACATGTATTCCACATGGAATAAGACCATGTTCTTGCTCATCCTGCTAAAAAGAAAAAGTGCAGAATAATTTCAAGATATATTCTAAATCCACAATATTTTGAAAAATAAGATTTACAGAACAAATGCCAAAATCATGTTTAGACTTCTGAAGGAAACCAACTGTTTTCAAGTACTTAAAGTATTTTGGCAGTATACACTTAGATAAGAACGATTAATTGTCCTCATCACAACTTTGTGATTGACAGGAGAAATATCAATAACGTCAGATATCCAGATGACACCACCCTTATGGCAGAAAACGAAGAAGAACTAAAGAGCCTCTTGATGAAAGTAAAAGAGGAGAGTGCAGAAGTTTGGCTTAAAACTCAACATTCAGAAAACTAAGATCAGGGCATCTGATCCCATCACTTCATGGGAAATAGATGGGGAAACAATGGAAACAGTGAGAGACTTTATTTTTGGGGGCTCCAAAATCACTGCAAATGATGACTGTAGCCATGAAATTAAAAGATGCTTGCTCCTTGGAAGAAAAGCTATGACCAACCTAGAAGGCCTATTAAAAAGCAGAGACATTACTTTACCAACAAAGGTCTAGTCATGGTTTTTCCAGTAGTCATGTGTGGATGTGAGAGTTGGACCATAAAGAAAGCTGAGTGCTGAAGAATTGATGGCTTTTGAACTGTGGTGTTGGAGAAGATGCTTGAGAGTCTTGAACTACAAGGAGATCCAACCAGTCAATCCTAAAGGAAATCAGTCCTGAATATTCATTGGAAGGACTGATGCTGAAGCTGAAACTCCAGTACTTTGGCCACCTAATGTGAAGAATCAAATCATTGGAAAAGACCCTGATGCTGGGAAAGATTGAAGGCTGGAGGAGAAGGAGACAACAGAGGATGAGATGGTTGGATGGCATCACTGACTCAACGGACATGAGTTTGAGTAGGCCCTGGGAGTTGGTGATGGACAGGGAAGCCAGGGGTGCTACAGTCCATGGGGTTACAAAGAGTTGGACACGACTGAGTGACTAAACTGAACTGATCACAATTTTTTTTTCCTTTAGGCATTGAAGCCATCCCAGGAGGATTTCTAGTTGTTTTTCTCAGTTATTTAATGGTTAAGGAGTAGGTCTTAAAATAGTAAATTTATGTTAGCTCTAAAAATGAGTGTATTCTTTAAGTTTTTATCCAGATCAGACCTCTTTAACACTAGTCTGTGTATACTGAGAGTTCATGTGGTTGTATACTTCAGAACAGCCTGTGTCTCTTCTCCAGGCTTTGAGCTTGAATTTCTTTGTGCTTTCTTTCTTTTCTTTTTTTCCCCTTCATGTACATTGTTTCCCATTTCATTCCTTTTCAGAGTCTCCTATAAAACTCATTGGTCAATCAGTTTGACACGTTCCAGTTGGCAGCCCCGTGGCTGCTTAATTAAAGGTGTCAGTTCTAAAAGGGTTCCCCAATTTGTGCAGAGACCCATGGACCTGAAGATTAACTCTCAGCCTTGAGAACCTCAGGCTTTGCTTTGCAGCCCTGGCTCAGAGCCCTACGTCCCGAGTACTCACGGGGAAGTACTCACCGAGGAGTTGCTCATCCCACACCACCTCCCAGGGACTAGAACTAGATCACTTCCATGAAGCAGCTGCCAGGGGCTCAGTTACCGCAAGGATCCATGGCCATGTAGGAGGGATCTTCCTGTGTTAAACTGACTGCTGACTTCTAAAAAAAAATCTGACCACATTTCATTTTTGTGTTAATCATCAGAGGGCCTTGCCTTCCTTCAGATAAACTCAACCTTTGACTTTTTCCTCTTACTACAGGAAATCTATTGTGTGGCAAATATGCTAACACTGCTTAAATCCCAGAGTAAAATTACAAGAAGTGAGAGGAAACTCAGCAAAACTGGCATCATTTTAAAAATAATTCTAGTTTTTCTCCAAGTCATAGGCAATAGTTTTCTAGAAGTAGATTTTACTTTTTGCTTTTCAGATTGGAGACTGTTTTTCCATCTGGCTTTTCCACATTAAAATTCATTTGTTACAAAACTGAAGTCGACATTCTCACAGCTCCTCAGTGGCAACTTACAGCTTTTCATCCAAGAAACAAAAGTAAAATTGATTTGAAGAGAGAACAAGATGTACACAAAACACTTCCAGAGATATCAGACTTTCCCAGCTTCCTACTGTTTGCCTCACAGCAGAGCCAATCTCACATTCCTCCTCTTTGGCCCCAAAAACTTCTCTGGAAATTCTCTCACATGACAGCCAAAGAGCCATATTTAGAGCTATGAGTGAGGGCAAAGGATCACTTTAAAAAAGAATGAGTCTGGGAGCTATTATTTTTTCCAGATGGATATGAAGTCATTTTCAAAAAAATAAAGGCATTGATTTCTTTGGGGTCTTGTCAATAACAGTTCAAAGTTTACATTATCAGAGGAAGGAAGAAGCTTCATCTTCCAGGATGGACTTAGTGATGGGAATCAAAGACAGGATTTTCTCTCAAGCCATAAATTAATGTCGGTTAAGCTGCAGGGTCCCTTACTTGCAGAGGCCCCTGCGAGTGCTGGGGGTTACTTGACGGTGGAAAAGTCAGGAAACATTTCTATGTAAGCATTTCTGGTAAACTGCCTAATTTCAGAAAGAACGAACTGAAATCTCCACAGCTCTAGTCATTTGTTCTGATTTATTTTCTCTTTCTCTTTATTTTCATGCCCATTTTTTTCATGATTGTATGTTCTTCACCTTCACAAGAGTGCCCAAAGTTATAAAAACTTCAGTATCCACAGAATCTGACTCCACTGTTGCAAAAGAATAGATAATATTTAATTATAATTTATTGCTTAGTGTCAGTTTGCAGTAATTTTAATTCGTGGCTCCTTTTTAATTTAAAAAACAATTATAGTATACCCTTTCCCTCATTCAGCCAAGGCATGGAATGTGAATTTGAGAAGTGTGTGTGTGTGTGTGTGTGTGCACATTGCAGACCATAGATTGGAGAAAGAACAATGATATTAGGGCTCTGAAAGCAGGACTTTCTCCATCTTCTAGAAAAATGGACTATTAATGTTTTTTCCTCACTGAGACATTGAAATTTCCTATACTGGCAATATTTGATGGCTTTTCACAGTTGTGAACGTGTACTGATATTTCAAAGAGCCCACCACTACCACCACCCACCTTTCCCCTGAGTACAACTTGCTGGACTAAAAGATTCCATCACTGTATCTCCTAAAAAATACAGGCTTCCCAAGTGGCACTGGTGGTAAAGAACCCGCCTGCCCATGCAGGAGATATAAGAGACATGGGTTTGATCCTGGGTCCAGAAGATCCCCTGGAGTAGGAAATGGCAACCCAGTCCAGTATTCTTCCCTGGAGAATCCATGTCAACGTTTCACACTGTCCTATCCAGGAGACTCTCCAAAGAATTTGTCTGGTCTTAGTACCAAGAATGATTTACTTATTTTGGGCCACTGCCTCTTTTTTTTTAATCTTATCAACTATGTAAACTGTATAACCAGTCACATCTCCCACTTTGAGTTGGTTGCTGGTCAGCCTGAAGTTAAATCTGCACCCAGGTCATGACTAATAATTATGGTGTGCATTTTCAGTCATATTCCTGGCTCTGTTTTGTGTTGTCCTTCTTCTTTTATTTCTAATTATTATTCATGCTCTGCTGTTCAGTTTATATATCCTTTCTCAAAAGAGTAGCAATATGAATTAATAAAACATTATTTCCAAAATATTCTGTGAATAGTTTTATCATAGCCATAAGGATTTGTAGCAAAAATTCCCTACTTATCACATCAAAAACTAAAAGGATTTTGAAGGAGGAATATTTAGCTGTGAGGCAGCCTTCCTGATGCTTTGCACTTACTCTCTGCACACTCACACTTCTGCTTGCTCACCAAGAGTGGCCAGTGTGCCTCTTCCACTATCCCAGCAGTCTGCCACTTAATCTCAGGGAACACTAACGATGACCCCTGTTTCTGTGCCATCTGTGCCTCTTAGAATTTATCCCACCCTCGATCTCTCCCCACTCCAATTCCTGATACAGAATGCTCTGAGAATGCTTACCAAGACTCAGATTGTGCTCAGGGTATCAATAAAATGCACTCAGGGCAGATGGATACAAACAAAACTTTAGGGAAGATTCTTAAGAGTCTGAAAAAGAGTGTGAAAGGCACTCTGACCCTAGGGATGGCATTACATATAATTCAGACAGGAAAGTGATCTGATTGGGGGAGGAGGAGGCCCAACCTCACTGGACCCTCCTCAAGACTTGAGTTATCTTTGTGGAGACGCTAGACCTGCTGGACTGTGGTGCTGGAGAAGACTCTTGAGAGTCCCTTGGACTGCAAGGAGATCCAACCAGTCCATTCTGAAGGAGATCGATTCTGGGTGTTCATTGGAAGGACTGATGCTAAAGTTGAAACTCCAATACTTTGGCCAACTCATGCGAAGAGTTGACTCACTGGAAAAGACTCTGACGCTGGGAAGGATTGGGGGCAGGAGGAGAAGGGGACGACAGAGAATGAGGTGGCTGGATGGCATCACCGACTCAATGGACGTGAGTTTGAGTGAACTCCGGGAGTTGGTGATGGACAGGGAGGCCTGGCGTGCTGTGATTCATGGGGTCATAGAGAGTCGGTCACGACTGAGTGACTAAACTGAACTGAACTGAGACCTGCTGGAAGCAGCAGGCAAGGATTGATGTACGGAGAGGCCTGAAGGTGGGAAAAGCTGCCAATTAGCAGAGACGGGACTTTAACTTGTCAGGACAGTCTTCCTCTGGACTAATCTGAATTTAATAGCCCCCATTCAAACTTCTAATCACTCAAAATTTCAGATTCAGGTCAGAGTGAGAACAGAGTCTAACAGGAAGACACTCACCATTACTGCAAAATTTTAGTTCTCATGCCCTTTTGCCCCCATGCTGCTGCTGCTGCTAAGTCACTTCAGTCGTGTCTGACTCTGTGCGACCCCATGGACAGCAGCCCACCAGGCTCCTCTGTCCACAGGATTCTCCAGGCAAGTGGAGTCGGTTGCCATTTCTCCTTTTTGCCCCATATGCCCCTCTTATGTAAGTGTTCAGTCCCAAGAGTGTCTCCTGTAGCATCATCCACCCCTCTGACTTCACTCTCCTAGAAGCTCTCTCATGGATATCATTGCTCTCTTTTCTCTATTTCAGTCAGAGGTACATTTCTCAGACTTTTTCTCCTATTCCTAAAAAGAGGGGGTAGGTTAGCTCTGGGTAAATTTGAGATCCTGCATGAACATTTTATTTCTACCCACAAATTGAGAGATGACTACTACTGAGTTATGTCACCTAGGAAAGGAAAGTCAACATTCAAAAATACTTCAAGACCAGATGGAAGGAGGCACTGAATGGTGTCTTACTCAGCGTGGACTGCTATAGCAAAGTATCATAAACTGGGTGGCTTATAAACAATACAACTTTGTTTCTCACAGTTCTTGAGGCTGGGAAGTCCAAGATCAAGGTGCCCGCAGATTTGGTGTCTGGTGAAAGCCCACATCCTGGCTCACAGACTCCACAGCTGAGGTTGCAGACATCCAAACTATAAGGATGGCAGACACTCTTTGATGCTTCCCAACGTTCATTCCCCCACATTTTTCTTTGGTAACAAAATTCTAGTTTTGTTCAAGTATTAGGTGACCATGTGTCTCAAACACTGGGTTCTTCCCCCTTCCAGGGGTAAATCTTGATTCACCTAGCCTGGTTATGGTATTCTGTTTAGGATTATAAAGCAATTGATTACTGATATTGAGCATATTTTCAAGTGCTTATTGATCATTTTTTATCTTCTCTGGAGAAAGGTCTAAGTCTTTTCCCCATTTTTTGATAGGTTGTTTGGTTTTTTGTTTTCGTTTTGTAAGAATTCTTTATATCTCCTGCATATTAATCACTTATCAGACATGTGATTTGCAGTTATTTTCACCAGTTCTGTGGGTTGCCTTTTCACTGACACACACAAGTTTTAATTTTGATGAATCCAGTATATCTAATTTTTTCTGTGTAATAATAGATGCACATACTATAACTGCATGTAAATCTGCAATTACCTTAAATTTAAAAGTTCGATCAATCAGATAAAATGTAAAAACCCTTCCTAGCTTGTGAGCCATACAAAAACAAACATCATTCGGCCGCAAAGCCATGGTCTGCCACCTCCTGCTACAGATAGAAAATAGAGCTGCAACTCTTTCCCTGTATTCAAAAACTCTGTCCTGTCCCTCATCTTGCTCCTAATCCACTGTTTCTGGACTCAAGAAGTTAAACTATTACAGTCACATATATTACTGTATATAGGACTATGTGTATAAACCTGGTCCTATCTTATGTAATCCAAAAATCAAAGGACGTCAAAAAATAGCTACAATGCCACATTTAACTTTTTTTTGAATTTTATACTGTTTTTATTAACTTCAGGGTTTTAAACACCCCTGTAAAGCTCTGCTCTTCCCGTTTATTTCTTCTATTTGTGGCATCATGGCAGAGGATTTTGCACCCATCCACCCGACCTCCCTCCGCTCCTGGGAACCCTTCCTCGGCATTCTCACACAGACTGCTCTTGACCTCCCACAGGCTCCTGAAGCAGCTTCTTCTATTGCCTAAAAGCTCTAATTGTTAGAAAGTCCTGCTATCACCACATTCCAAGGAGAGTTTTCAATCCCTTTTTAAAATTAAGCAGAGTCTGGTTTAAAGAAGATTTTCATAACAATAATGTCTGGTTCTGAAACAGGGAGATGACTTTGCACAGTTTTCATTATGTTCTCCATGTTTACCTTAATGTTTTACATAAATTCTCTTTTATATGTTGAATATTTTATAATAAACACATTTTTAAAGAAGCAATTCATCATTCTTCTATTAGAAATATTGCTATTTCTAAACAGAAATATTTCTATTGTTATAGAAAAGACATCAGTGCAAACTATCTCAGGGGTTTGGAGGGTTAAAGAGAAGATCCCCAAGGCCACAGCCCCAACCCACTGTGAACTATCCCAGACAAGGCAACTGCCTCCCCACAGTCCTCCGCCCCTCCCTCGTGTCTGTTCTCTGCACTGCGCTGGACTGATCTGTTCAAAAGGCATGTCGTCTTTTTGCTTCACACATTTTAATAGTCTGTCATCAATCTCAGGATAAAGACCAGAGACCCACCAAGCTCAACACTGGCTGTCTCCAGCCTCATCTTCTTTCCTCTCCCACCCTCCATGCTCCATATTCTCCATTCCTACACCTTGTCACCCTCTTGGAGATGCTGTTTGCTCGGCCTGAATACTCTGTTCCTCCCACATGCACTACTACCTGCCAGGGACATAGGTTTTCATTTCTCTTCAGTAAATACCTAGGAGTTTGAGACCGTTGTACGGGCTAAGTGTGTGTTTCACTTTATGAGAAACTGCCAAATTGTTTTCCAAAGTGGCCGCACCATTTGCATTTCCTTCAGCAATGTATGAAATTTCCAGTTGCTTTCATCTTTGCTAGCGCTCAGCTTTGGTAGTCTCTGGTATAGGCTGTATTTTTAACAAAGTGTAGAATAATATCTGATTACGAGATTTTGTCAAAATGCATAGAAGATGAGTGATTTCTTTGAACTCATTTCAGTGACAGTACTCTGGTCTAAGCTATCTCCCACTCATCCTCCAGCGTTCATCATAATAACCTTTAGCCAAGCTGCTATGAAAGCACAGGGGGATTTAATATGCTTAACCGCAGAGGTTGTTTTTCAGACTGAATTGATAAGTGCACTGCAGCTTCAAAGTCTTACCTTAACATCTCAACAAAGCTTAGTTACCCTCGACCACGACTTCTCTGCTGGAGTCAAAGTGATGAGTGCGAAGGTCACGTGTGTGGAAATGTCACAAAGGGCCTAGTCACAGAGGGTGCAAAGACTTCCGGGAACGGAAATACTTTTGAAGGTTGGTTAACATATTTTCCAGATCAACTGCTGGTTAAACTCTTTAGAAAACTACCCATGATTTCTTTTTTTTTCCTTAACACAAAATCTACCTGTTGGTAAGCACCAGGAGATGCAGGTACTTTTGACAAATGTAGCTTGCAATACTAAATATAAGTGTGGCTAATATTACACCAATTAAAAGGCTGATGTGCAAATTGCTAGGAGTATTTTACAGATAATTTGCTTTTTATTTCATCAGAATATTCCAGTGAGAGTGTTTGTGACTGAAAGGTAATAGGCGGCTAGCTCTGGAACTAGCCTTTGCTAAGGTAACATATTAATGAGTCATCAAAGGCTATAAATAGAACCCAGCATGAACTTCTGTCCACAATTACACCACTATTCCCACAAAGGGAGCTGTTACTAATGACAGAACACAGCCTGCTAGCCACTATTATAACCAAGGAGGGGTGCAGACCAGGCAACCACAGCCCTCTGGGAAATGTGCCTCGAGGTACATTTTGCCAAGATGTCATTATGTGCTTTTTTGGTCTCCCTTACAGCCTGTGAAGCAGCTGTGCCGTTTTCCTTAGGGATCATCATTGTGTGTACCAGCAAGATTTTCCAATTCTCTCTCAGATGATAAATCCCTGACAGTCACTGCCTTAAGGCATCTATTTATCTTATCTTTGTCTCTTCCCTATTCCTTCCCACATATATTACAATGTAACATATAACACAGTAGCATGTACATAGGAGGGGTCCATAATTGTTTATTAGATGGATGAATGGATGGATAGATGAAGGGATGGGTGGATAAGCAAGTTAACTGCTTCCACAGAATACTCTGGAATTTTGACCTTTTATATAAACAGAGGAATATATTCAAGTCAATTTCCTATGTAACGTGCATCTAAATGTTTCCCTGACCGAAAAAAATTTCTTCACCAACAGTCCTACTGTGTGTCCTCACTCCTGCCCTGCTCATTTCTTCAGGTGATAATGAGGAGAGAATAACATATCATCCAGAAGCAGAGAGAGAGCAAATATGTTCAGATACTACCACTCTCCACACCTTAATTCCAATTTCACACTAGCCTTGAAGGGAGGATAGAATATAGGAAAAACAAGGGTGAGGAGATAGAAGTAGTCAGAAAATGGACTAGTACATAAAGACCACTGGGTTAGATAGCCACAGAGCTCTCCACCCTGGGAGTCTGTCTGTAAAGGCACCAAGTTGTAGGGAAGAAGTCCAGAAAAGGGAGATAAAGAAGCAGCCAATCCAAACAAATTATCTTCACTGCTGGGTTTTTGCCTAATTGTTCCTCACCTCCATGACCAAGTCTGCAGTGAATGCTTCCAGCCCTGAGTCAGCCTGAGGAAGCAGGGGAAGGCAGGAAAGGCAAGGTGTATGTGGTAGCACAGCAATTTCCTGTTTCTGCTCATGGTCAGATACAATCTGAACACTGGGGAGTTCAATCACTGAATCTTCTTCACTGGTTCAAGTCCAAACTGTAACACCCTTGTGATCCAACCCCTTGGTAAGTCTCTGGTGAGAAGGATCTCAGCTACACTGCTCCACTTCAGTACAGGCTAGACTCAGTCAGTTCAGTCCCTCAGTCGAGTCCGACTATTTTCGACCCCATGGACTGCAGCACGCCAGGCTTTCCAGTCCATCACCAACTCCCACAGCCTGCTCAAACTCATGTCTGTTGAGTCGGTGATGCCATCCAACCATCGCATCCTCTGTCATCCCCTTCTCCTCCTGCCTTCAATCTTTCCCAGCATCAGCGTCTTGTCCAATGAATCAGTTCTTCGCATCAGGTGGCTTAAGTATCGGAGCTTCAGCTTTAGAATCAGTCCTTCCAATGAATATTCAGGACTAATATCCTTTAGGATTGACTGGCTGGGTCTCTTTGCAGTCCAAAGGACTCTCAAGAGTCTTCTCCAACACCACAGTTCAAAAGCATCAATTCTTCGGCGCTCAGCTTTCTTTATAGTCCAACTCTCACATCCATACATGACTACTGGAAAAACCATAGTTTTGACTAGACAGACCTTTGTCGGCAAAGGAATGTCTCTGCTTTTTAATATGCTGTCTAGGTTGGTCATAGCTTTTCTTCCAAGGAGCAAGCGTCTTTTAATTTCATGACTGCAATCACCATCTGCAGTGATTTTGGAGCCCAAGAAAATAAAATCTGCCACTGTTTCCATTGTTTCCCCGTCTATTTGCCATGAAGTGATGGGACTGGATGCCATGATCTAGTTTTTTGAATGTTGAGGCCATACTAATTCCTTGGAGCTATGATTAGACAGGAGCAGAAATATGATGATCTCAGAATTCTGTGTCCAACCAAACTTGGCACAAACTCCAAGAGGGCACATAAGCTACAGTCTACGGTCTAACCACCAGAAGTTGTTAAGACTCCTTGAACTTTCTAAAGAAGATTCAGTTTGTTATAGATTCACACGCTGAAGCATGGACCCAAGATCCAGTTACATTCTCCTGAGACCAGCCTCTAACAAGTACAAGCATCTTAAAAATAAAAGCTATCTAAATACAGCCTCCCACTATCAGAACGTTCAAAAATTAGAATCACTTGGGGACCATTTTTTTAGTTTCTTTTAAATTAAAGCAGAAGTCATATAATGTAAAATTAACCATTTTAAGTATACAATTCAATGGCATTTAGTACATTCATTATGTACAAAAAGCATCTATATTTCTTTTAAGACATTTCCTCACCCTAAATGAACATTCCATACCCATTAAGGAGTCACACCTGCTGAGCATTTTAAAAGTACATATTCCATGGCCCTAAACCCAAGGGATTGAAATTCAGCGGACAGAGGAATATTTTTCAGAACTTTCCAAGTATCTCACTATAAGATATTTACCCAAGAGAAATAAAAATCTATATCCACACAAAGAGCTACATATGAATGGTTATAGCAGCTTTATTCGTAATCATCCAAATTTGGGAATAACCTAAATGTCTCTGAGCCGAGGGTATATAAACAAACTGTGGTACATCTGTATAAAGAATAGTACTCAGCAATTAAGAGGAACAAAGTTCTGATAAAAGCAACAACAAGGATGAATCTCCAGTATATTGTACGAAGTAAAGGAATTCCCTTTCTATACTCTAATTCCATTTATATGACTTTCTGGAAAATGTGAAACTGCGGTGTTGGGGAACAGATGAGTGTTTTCCAGAGTTTAAGGGTGGGGATGAGTTTTGAGTTCAAAAAGATAACACAAGGGAATTTTGGGAGGGGTGGTGAAATGGTTCTACTTCTTGATTGTGATGGTGGAAAAAAGCGTTTGTCAAAACCCATAGAACTTTACATCAAAAAGTGAATTTTACTCCTTAAATTTTAAAATAAATTGGACAACATTTTAAAGTTTTCTGGATGTGTATGGGGTGCAGCCTGTTTGGGGAACAAGTGCATAATAATACTGGACAACCTGGTTATTCTATAACCCAGTCAAGTTATACTTTGGACACTTGGGGCCTGCCAACTTATCTACTATCTCTCTGTCATAATGGCATCTGGACATTTTCCACATACAAGTATAAAAGTAAGCTGTCAGGTGAAGCAGATCACAGACATGGGCTATGCAGTTGTTCTGTTCCAGTGTTTGTCAAACTGAAATCATCATACCAAATGCAGTGACTTTAGAACCTTTCTTAAAAATA